>NC_022011.1:65771252-65781002 GCF_000317375.1 Microtus ochrogaster | reverse complement strand
AAAAAAAAAAAAAAAAAAAAAAAAAAAAAAAAAGAAAAAGGCAACACAACAAAATAGGTAATTGAAAAATACAGGTCTACCTGCCTGAGTCCATTTCTGATGTCCTCCCTAGTCCCCCAGGCCTCTGTCACTTGCAGGGTAACCACTTGTGCACGCTATGTCTTGAACTCAACCCTGGTTTCTTTTTCCTTTCACTCCCTTTATTATAATACTCTTCCACTTTTAACATTTTTTTTTTTTATTGATTCTTTGGGAATTTCACATCATGCACCCGAATCCCAGTTCTCAGTCTTTCCATGTCTGCCCTCTGCCCCTGTGATCCCCCAAAAGGAAATAAAAGATAAAATTTTAATTATTTTAAGATTTTTTAAAAAAATGCCGGGTAGTGGTGGCACAAACCTTTAATCCTAGCACTCGGGAGGCAGAGGCAGGCAGGTTTCTGAGTTCTAGGCCAGTCTAGTCTAGCCTACAGATTGAATTCCAGGACAGCCAGGGGCTCCATAGAGAAATCCTATCTCAAGAAGAAAAAAAAAAAGCACACCTCGCCGACCCTCTGGCAATGACCTGGTCCTCTGTCAATCACAGCCACCTTCTCTTATACCAGTCAAAGCAGTCGCTGTATTTGTACCACTTCGTTCCTCCATCTTTCCTGTCTCTCCATCGCATATTGGTTTGCCACAGTGGCCCTGGGTGCTCAGTGTCACACAGGACACCCTTTTGCCGAAACAGCTTTTATTGCAATAAGTCATTGGTCTGGTTTAGGGCCTCTGGCTTCTACGACCATTGATACTGGACCCTCACTGATACTCATCCTGCTGTTGCCCAGAGTCATGGAGACCCTGGGCCATGGTTCTGCAGGGCCCAACCCTTCACGGGCTCTAGCCCCTCATAGATGGGGTAGGCGTTGGGGTGGGCCAAGTCAAGGTCCTGGATCTGGGCCTGGGTGGTAGCTGAGTTGGTTTCTGCCTGTCCCCCAGCAGTCGAAGAGGGGCGGGGCGGGTCTCTGGTGTCCACACCACTATCACTGAATAGAGGTAGGTGAGGGGCGGGACCCGTGGGAGAGCTCCTCCTCCTGATATGTATCTGCCAGCGCTCCCTGGAACCTGCTCCTCCGGGAAGCACTCGCACGCATGCGCGCTGTTCTTCCCTGGTGTGGTCCTGGCACTCTGCTCCGCCATTTCACTTGTTAAATTCTCCTGTGTGTAATCCTCAAGCCCTTGTATCCCACCAGCCTGTGTCTGCACCGGCCATCACTGATGTCCCATGTGGGACGGGGAAAGAGGAGCGGGGGAGAACGTTGTTGTTGCCTGTGTCTGCAGCAGTGCGCCTGAGGCGTAACCACCTCTTCCACGTGGGGACACAGGACCGCGGTGTTTTGCCCTTAGCATTCCTGGTTGATAATCTGCTCCCAGCCGTGCAGGGATGCATCCTGCTACTGCTACAGCTCTCTAAGATACCGTTTCTCAGCTCTGGGCTCTCCAGTCTCTCTGGACAAGACTTCCTCTTCTCCAGGACACACAGTCCCCTGAGTTCTTATGTGGCGCTGATGGTGTCCTCCATCTTCGGGATCCTTGCTAGGGACAGCCTCTGCAGCGTTCCCTGCATCTCTCTGTAGGGTTTTCCCTGGGGATGAGGCATCGTTCTGCTTTTTGCTCAGAACTGAACTCAGAACTTGCTGCCAGTAGCAGGTCTCCCACAGGGTGTCCTGACCTGCTTGATTAGATACAGGCAAACTGTATCACCTTCTAGGCTCAGTGGCAGCCTAACCCTTGTGGCGAGGCAGTAGAAGAGGAAGGGTAGAAGAAGGCAACAATACTGGATAGGAAACCTTGGGTAGGGGGTTTGGGGTGCCAAGGTGTCACTGGTGGGAGTGTTCTAGTTAGTTTTTTTTTTTTTTTGTTTTGTTTTTGTTTTTTCCTCTTTTGTCAACTTGGCACAAGCTAGAGTGATTTGGGAAGAAGGAACCTCAGCTGAGGAACTGACTCCCTCAGGCTGACGTGTGGGCAAGCCTGTGGCTCATTTTCTTGATTAATGATAGATGTGAGAGGGCCCTGGCCACCTCGAGCAGTACTGTCCCTGGGCGGGTGATCATGGGAGGTGTAAGAAAGCTCAACATGAGGCTAGGAGCAAGCCAGTGAGCAGTATGGGTCCATTTCAGCTCCCGCCGCAAATTCCTGTACTGATTTCCTTCAGTGATGGACTGTGACCTGGGACATGTAAGCCACATAAGTCCTTTCCACACCAAGCTTTTGTTCATGGTGTTTATTCCAGCAACAGAAAAACTAGATAGGAAGATAGTTTAAGAAAGTAGATGAGACCAGACTCGGTCTGTTTCAAGCTTTATTTTCTGCGTGTGTTAGGAATCTTCCCACTGCAAAGGAAGAGAAACTGAGCAAAGATTGGCTAAAGCGCAGCATAGGATTCTTGAGTCACACTGTGCAAGATCAGAACTGGATGCCATGCTTCAGGGTCTCTCTGTCCAGCTACTGCTTTCTTGGCATGATATTCCTCGGTGTGCAGCTCTGTGTGCCAGCTGAGGCCTTCCTGTATCCCCTCTCCTGGTGGCAGATCTCCCATGGATCCACAGTCCTCTCTTGTCGTGGTTCCTGCGGAATAATATAAGAGAGGGCGTTTGTATCTATTTCTTAAGGAAGCATTTCCAGGGCCCCTTGAAGCTCACACTGGACACAGATTTCTTGACCAGCTCACCAAGAGTAGGCTAGACTCAGGCAAGAGAGGCGGATGCTTTTTGTGCTTCCTTCCCTGAGGTACTGGGTGGCTAAGGGTCGTGTAAACATCCTTACCCTTTTCTAGACAGTTCGACAGTGTTCAAATATGTTCACATGGTTGTGATACCACCATTACTGCCTTGGTAGCAAATCCATCCTTAATAAAATTTTGCCGATAATCTGGGGCTGGGATTTCTGTTGGAACTGCCTGTTTTAATGAGAGAAATGTGTGAGATGTCCTATAGCTGACTAAGCAGGGAACTGGGATGCCACCCAAATATTGACTCCTCAGCGGCCGCTCGAATGAACATTTCTTGGCCCTCTGTTCTCCTTTATGTAGTATGATGGTGAGGGTTTGACTAGGTGATTTAGAAGGTTCCATCAACCAGGATTGTAGATAAGTTTATGTCTGTGGTCTACAGATGGTGGCCAACTCTTTCATTTTGGTAAGAAACATGGTATCCAACAATGTAGGGGCAGAAAAGCTTGGCTCCTTTTGTGTAAATTATATGTGACACATATATTATGGGGTTCTGTTTGAAGATGAATGGGCAGCTGTATGGGGCTGCAGTTGGACCAAAAGGCATGATCTGCCATGATAGGCTTGATAGGAAACCCAGCCAGCCTAGCCTGTGTTCTTCTTGGTCTCTGTGTAGCCTAATTTCTTCTAGATTTGGGGTTGGACAAATTTGGAATGAGGGAGAGAGCAACCCCTCCGAGGTTTTACAGCTCGCATCAGAGGAGAGAGGTTTTGGATTCTGCTGCCTAACTTGGCAAGGAGGAGTTTTTGGTGATGAAGTGAAAGGTTTTGCCTCTGTGGTTTTCCAGTCTCTCTTATTTCAGAGTTCTCAGTAGGTCCAAACAGTCCACATGGGGAGTATCATATCCTCAGCCCATCCTTGGCTTTCATAGAAAGCCTGTGTCCCTTAGCTGGGTTTTTTAGTGACTTGAGAACCTCTGACGAGGACATTCTGCTATGGAGTGAAGAGATGCTATGGAGAGAAATCGCAGGCAGAAAAGATAAATTTGGGACAGTACTGGAATTTATAACTTCTAAGCATATGCATGGAAGGATGCGCAAAGAATAGAATGGGCTGTCGGGAGTGAAGTATTTGTGAAATGTGAGCGGGTTCTCAGAGATGCTTCCCGGAAACCATTAAGAGGGAATCTGCTGAGGAGATGCGTGGCTTCTGCTATTGTGATGATCACAGCTCCAGGAAGAGCAAGTAACTAATGGGGCTCTAAATCTGTAAGAAAGAATAGCAGAAGCTGCCATATTGGGACTTTGCTGAAGGTGGGGGGGGCGGGGGGGTGGAGCCACAAGGTGGAGTCTTGTCATTGGAAAACACTGCAGGTTCCAGTGTCAACTTTGCGGGGTATCATTCATCTCAGGGGTCTGACGTTTGCGTGTAGAGCTCAGCAAGATCATCTCTTTTCCAGTAGACGAGGCAGGGATTTCTATTTTTAAGTGACACTGACTATTTAATGAGTAGACTCTAGCAGATATTTTTGGACTGACATCATGTGTTTTCAAATTGCCTTGGCATTCTGGATGGGATGTTTTTGCCTCCAAATTCACAGGTATTAAATCTTTGAACAGTTTGATGTCGTTTGGACAAATGAGCCTTCGGAGAGTAATTCGGTATGGTCTCATGACGAAATTAGTATCTTTGTTAGGAAAGCGGCTAGAATTCCCTCTCTTTGGCAAGGACTCAGCAAGAGGGCCATTGTCTGTAAACCAGGTAAAGGCTCCTCACTCAGAGATAAAGTTACCAGATTCTTGAGTTTGGACTTTGTGGCCTCCAGGACTGTGAGAACTTGTTTAAGCTGGAGCCTAGTAGATTGCTGTACCTAGGAAGCTGGCATATAGCCTCTTTGTCATCCTACTGTCCTTCCGGTCACTAGCTAACATTACTACAAAAACATATTTAATCCTGTCCTGTTCTGGAAGGAATTTAAGTCATCCTGGGTGACGTCACAAGTCGATGCCATGAAGCAAGGAGAAAACACAGATAAGACAGCACATTGAACACAGTGCATGTATGGTAGCAGCTATCTTATTCACTGGCTTGATTGCGAACTTTCTAGGTCATTTGCAAGATTTCACCCATGTCCAGGGGTGAAAACATAATTGTTTAGAAAAAGTGTCTGTATTTCCTATTTTGAAACAGGAGAGAAATCCCTTCTGTTTTCAGAGTTGAAACTGTGTAAGATAGTAAATTATATTCTGAATACTTAAACCCTGGAGTTCTTTCATAAATCTTGCCATGCAGATGGCATTTCCTATCATGCTGTCGGACAGTTCAATAAAGACAGACAAATATGTCGCAGCTATTCCTGTATGGGTCACAATGTCTGTGATTCTTAAAGCGTCTGTCTATAGAATTGTATAAATATACAGTATAAATCCTTAACCTTGTCCATATTTCGGCCGAACTAAGTCAGGTTTCTAGGAGTGGACCTGGGACACCAATATTTTTCAAAACTTCCAAGTTATGAATTAAGCTTACTGGTCCAAGATAATCCAGGGGAGACTTCTGAGTGTCTCTTTCCCGTCTGGATTTATTAGTCAGGACATGTTAGGAGATGCCATAATAATAAACGTTTCTTCAGAGCTACAACCCAGGTTTATTTTTCACTTGTTGTACTTTGACTTTCTGGATCACCTGGGGGTTGGTGTTCTCTTTCCACTAGAGTGACGAGTCTGGTGGCAAAGGAGGGCTTGTTCGACATGAAGGTCATGTACTGGCTCTTGACACACTGCCTGGGGCCACGCTAACCGCTGTAGCATGGAAACCAGAGGAGACAGTAATTGGTTTTGTTTCTTTTCACTTAGCTTTCCATAGGCAGGTGGGTGGGCAGTTGACGGTGGTGGGGCAGCCTCATTACATGAGAATGGTGGATCCGGAACCTACTTGTGGATGGTCCTGCCGTTCTCAGTGTCTGGAGTCCACTTAAGTCCAGTGGGCATCTATTGCTGTCCCTGCTTCCTCGGCAGCTCTAAGGGGTAAACAAAAAATAAGGAACTGCAGTTTTCAAAGAGATGGTTAGAAGGTAAACCTATTTCTTTTGCTTACGATCTACCTTTCTGAACCTTGTCACGACGCTATCTTGCCTTCCAAGCAGGCTGAGGAATGTGGTTTTTAAGTTCCCATGTGAAGGCTGGAAATGGGGACAGATCTATTTCTGGCAAGAAGGAGAGAATAAATGTTGGGTCCAGCCAGGCAGCCTCTGCCTCATCCCAGTAGTGTGGTTTTAGCACAGACATCTTCAAAGAAATTGCAGATGTCATCCTTGGCAATCAGAGCGTTTTGAGATGCGCTGTGGGGTGGGGGCTCTATCTGGCGTCTCTTTAATGCTGTCTGCAGCAATTCTAGAGGCAGCTTCAAGGAACTCGAGGGCTCTGTGACAATCGCAGATGTAGATGAATGGAGGATTTGCATATGCTGTAGCACATCTGCCCCAAATGTTGATTCTCGGAGAACTTGGTGAGGATAGCGGAGGGAGCAGGGAGCGAGGAGCTGAATGGTCCTTCTGCTCATCGTGTGGCAGAAATCCCTGCATCTTGGTTCCTAGCTTGAGCTCCTGCTCTCTTCTGATCTTCTCGTCTCCCTTCCTTCTTCCCGATGTCCATTCTCTTCTGTTTGCTGACGGACACATGAACTCACAGCCTGTGGCAGCATGCACAGGACCTACAGAGGTTCAAGCCAGGGGGTGGAGGGGTCCCAGCTCTGAGAGGAAGAAGTGGACACAGGGTCCCAACTGTAACCAAGAAACTATTTGCAAACTGATATCCACTGACAATGAGAAAGACAGTTTTCTGCAATGGAGTCTCACTGGGTATATCAACCATACTCCAGGGCTAGGCCCAAGAATATTGACCAACACAATAAAAATTTTATTTGTGTGTGTGTGTGTATGTGTGTGTACTTTAGCTTTGTTTTTAGCAGTTTTTGTCTTGTTGGTCTTTTGCTTGTTTGTTTTGATTTTTGAATTTTTTTTTTTTTTTTTGGTTTTGTTCTGAGAGGGGAAATACAAAGTTGGGTAGATAGGAAGAAGGGGATGATCTGGGAGGAGTTGGGGGAGGGGAAACATGATTAAAATGTAATGTATGAAACAAACAATTTAAATCCCTGTTTTGTAATGTTTAATGGATTTCAGCTGGGGTTAAATATTATTTAAATTTCTTGCCGAGGCCTACAAGACTCTGTAGCGATTTTACTCATGCCAAGCTCGTGCTTCATCCCCAGCTTGAGGCTGGTTCTCCTTCCTTCCCTCATCTCCATTATGTCCTTTGAAGAATCACCATTCACCCTGCCTCTGCCTTTTTTGTTTCTCTTTCCAGAATGTTCTAGCTTGTGCTTGTTCTTCCTCACTCCTCACCTCTCAGCATGAACTTTACCTTTAGCGGTCCTGGTCCTCCGCTGGCAGGCCAGCCTGAGCTGACCCTCCTCTGTGTACCTCATTCCATTAACTAGACAAGCTGCTCCATGTACTCTTCATTTCCCTTCCTCCGTTCTGCCAGTCCAAAGATGCAGACAACTGGTATACCCTTTACATTCAGGTTGACGGATGAGGCCGCTAGAACCTAAATGTCCTGGAGTATTGGGGGCTCTGAGTTGGCTCAGAGGTTAACAGCACTTGTTCTTGCAGAGGACCTGGGTTCGGTTTCCAGCCCCACATGGTGGCTCACAACCATCCATCACTCCAGTTCTGTGGGATCTGATGCCCTCTTCTGAACCCCATAGGCACCAGGCCTTCACAAGGTGGATGTATGTATGTTCAGGCAAACGTGTGTACACATAAATCTTAAGGAGTTTAAGAGTGATTTCAAGTGTCTTACTGAAAAAGACGGTTTAAGTATGATCCAAAATATGAAGGTCTTTTCAAGGGGAAACAGGCATTAGTAGAAAACATGGAAATAAATGTTACTTATGGACCTGTCATTTCCACCATAAAGAAATAACTGCAAGAATCTTCGCATGTGCGAACAAGTGAAAACCACATAGTCACATGTCCACTGTAACAGAGGCCACCATAGCCAACTCCCTTTGTGCAATTTCCTTCCTAATCTATTTTCCGAAAAGATATAACAAAAACTAAACCCTAAACCCTGCATTAGGGGACCTGGTGTCAGGGAGAGTCCTTGTAACTGGAGCTTCCCATCCTGGATCTTCGTGGGACCGTTTCTGCAGTTGTAGAGGACATTGGAGGAATCCTTTTGCTCGGGACTGTCACTGGCCTGCATTTTTGTTCATCCTGTGGCCGATGCTTTGGTCTTGTTTAGAATCAGGTATTAGATAACACAGTTCTTGCAAACCTGATCCTTTTGACCCTTACTTTCTTGAAGAAGGCTTATTGGACTCTGAAATTTGGGCAGAAGGTAGGGGAAGGTTGTGGAAGAAAGGCCTGTGTCCATGGCTCAGCCTAGACCAAGGGAGGCTGTCAGGAAGGCCTGCCAGAGCTTAACCCTGGGGTAGTAAGCGGCGGCAACAGGGGTAGATCCCTAGGGCAGGGTTTGGAATATCCTGTTAGAAAGCAGATTAGGAAGAAAATTGCACAAAGCTAGTGGGCTGTGTTGGTCACTGATACAGCAGACACGTATGGGTTTCACACCGCTGCACACCATGCTGTCCTCTCAACCGCTTTTCCTAAGAACTCCCACTCATTTCTTCCCAATTGCATAAATGTCCCATCTTCTCTCCAACACCCCCAGACAAAATTAGTTTCTTCCGCCCGTAGTACAGGCAGAGCGCCTCTTGCATTGTGCACTGTTTAGGAATCCGTTTACAGGCCTCTCCCATTGACGGCGAGCCCAGCAAGGACTTGGCTGTGTCTTACTTCTCCTCACAGGCAGCACAGCAGAGCTGCTGGGAGGATCAGCTGTGCAGTGAGCAGGTGGACAGGAGCTTCACTCATCCTGTCGGAGGCAGGATCTCTCTGTGTAGATCGAGACGGTCTTGACTGACTCGTCTTCCTGCCGTGTCTCCCGAGGACTGAAATTACAGGCATGTGCCCAGCCAGGCTGCATGGACTTGTGCGTGTGTGGCCCTGAGCAAATAAGAATAGTCCAGAGGTTCGTTTTCCTCCCCTAGAAAATGGGGCTGAGGGTACCCTCCCAAAAGGCGCTGGGAGAATTTTGAAGAATGAGATAATGTATATGTGTCCTGTGGGAAGAATATTTTATTTTAAAAGCACAATTCACGGTATATATTCCCCTCTAAAATTATTACTGTTAGGCAGGGGAGGGAACCATAGCAATGAAGGTCAGAGGACAATATCCGGGAGATGGTTCTCTTGTTCTATTTCGGGGATCAAGCCTAGGTCATCAGACTTGCATGGCAAAGCACTTCTATCTGCTGAGCTGTCTCATTGATCCCTTTTAAAATAGGTTGTGAGTCATAATTTATGTACCACAAATTCAAGTCTTCTGCAGGTGCTCTGTGCATGCGAAGAGAACACGTTAGAGCAGGGGTTCTCAACCTGTAAGCCGAGACCCCCCAGGGGTTGCATATCAGATATTTACATTATGATTCAGAGCAGTAGCAAATTTACAGTAACAATGGAATCATTTTATGTCTGGGGGGGTCACCACAACATGGGGGGTAAGGTAGTATCAGCGAGGTTGAGAACAACCTTCTAGAGGGCTGATGGTAGCAGTGAGGGTCAGTGTTGGGGTGGTGATGCGTGGGAGCCATGGAGGGAATGTGCTGGTAAGGATGGGTGGAGGGGAGGGTTGTGAGGATGGTGACACTGGCCTATAGTGATGCTGCAGTAACTGCTGCTGCTGGTGATAATAGTGGTGACAGTGGTGGAGGGTGTGTTGGTGGTGGGAAAAGAGTGATTGCTGATGGTGGTGGTGGTGGTGGCAATGGAGGAGGTGGTAGTGGTGGTGGTGGTAGTGATGGAGGAGGTGGTGGTAGTGATGGAGGAAGTAGTGGTGGTGGTGGTGGTAGTGATGGAGGTGGTGGTGGTGGTGGTGGTAGTGATGGAGGTGGTGGTGGTGGTGGTAGTGATGGAG
>NC_022011.1:65756650-65771152 GCF_000317375.1 Microtus ochrogaster | reverse complement strand
GGTGGTGGTGGTGGTAGTGATGGAGGTGATGGTGGTGGTGGTAGTGATGGAGGTGATGGTGGTGGTGGTAGTGATGGAGGTGGTGGTGGTGGTGACGGTAGTGAGATGGAGGTGGTGGTATTGATGGAGGTGGTGGCGGTGGCGGTAGTGATGGAGGAAGTCGTGGTGGTGGTGGTGGTAGTGATGGAGGTGGTGGTGGTGGTGGTAGTGATGGTGGTGGTGGTGGTAGTGATGGAGGTGGCGGCGGTAGTGATGGAGGTGGTGGTGGAAGAGGTGATGTTGGTGGTGGTAATGGTGGTGACAGTGGTAATTGCAGTTGGTGCAGATGATGACGGTAGTGGTGATGGTAAGGGAGCTGGTGCTGGTAAAACTATAATGGTGGTGGTGGTGATAGTGGTAGTATTGGCAGCACTGAAGCTTTGGGGAGCAAGCTAGTTTCTGGAACCGAGTCCTTCTCCGCTGTAACGGCCCATCCATTGGAATTCTTGACCTCCAGCTCTCAATGTGATGTCCACACAGTTTTGCTTTGTCTTGTCTTTCTGAGCTCAGTTCCTGTCTCATGGGCTGTCTTGGGGCTCCTCGCCTGACTCTCCATCCTGCTCACTGTTTGTGTGTACTGCAGTTTCCAGGATCTTTCACAGCATCCTGTGCTGCCTGCCCCACCCTTTCTCTCACAGTCTTGCCTTTTCTGGTGCTAGAGTGACTTTAAATAGCTAGTTCTGTGATTTACTTATGAAATAAGAGACTTTGTTGGTTGAATGTTGCCTCAAGTCTCTTCCAGAGAGTGCACTTGGCAATGGAAAGTAGATCTCCTTCCTTCCTTCCTTCCTTCCTTCCTTCCTTCCTTCCTTCCTTCCTTCCTCCCTCCCTCCCTCCCTCCCTCCCTCCTTCCCTTCTTCCTTTCTCTTTTTCTTCCCTTCTTTCCTCTTTTATATTTATTTAGAGAGAGTGTGTGTGTGTGTATGTGTAGGTGTGCAAGTGTGTTTGTGTGTTGAATCAATTATCTTTTTGCAACATGTGGGTTCTGGGAATTGAACTCAGGTCGGGAAACTTGGCATCGAGCATCCGTACCTGCTGAGCCATCTCACTAGCCGTGTGATGGCAGATTGACAAATCTGCCCACACTATATCTTTTATTGTCTTAAAAACATGTGTTTAATTATTTTCACAGAGCTTTCTCGTTCTCGTGCACTGTATCCCAGTTCCTTAGCCTATCTTAATTTGTTTGTTTATTTATATACTTAGTAATTCATTTGTTTACAGTTCTGTCTCGGCTTGTTCACAATTCGTAATCATTGCATTCATCTGCTAATTTATAGCAGGCTTGGTGATGGTACTAGAATGTGGGGGTGGTGGCTAAATTCTCCCATAAACAGAATGGAGGCACGATTGGCAGCTCGCTCCAAGACGAAATGAGCTGTGTGGAGCAGTCACTTTGAAAGGAGGGCATTCCCTTGCAGACAGGGCTTGACTCAGGCTGGCACAGGGGTGGAGGTGGAGGGTAGCATGGGAGACTCTTGGATGGCGGGGAAGATGGCCTTTCTGTTTTGCACTGTGAGTTCGCTAAAAGCAGACTCTGCGGCTCTCCTGGGCCTCACTCTGCCAAGTGTGCAAGGTTGATGTGCATAGATTTCTTCCTCAGATCATTAGCTTGTGATGTATTGCTGTCCCCGTTATTTTGGGAAAACCTTAAAACTGACTACTAAACTCTGGCTAGTGGAAAGAGCATGGTATTTCCAGCAAATACTCGGCTTCAAGGTCTCGTATCACCGTTTGCTAATATATAGTAAGTCACTTACCTTCGAGTTTTCCTTTCCCCCTTTGCAAGCTGGACATGACTAATGGCTGTTTTTAGATTCTAACCATGCCTGACACATAGTAAATCCTTGGTAAATATGCAATAAATGAATGGATGAATTAAGGCCAGTCGGTCCCATCAGTGCCCTATACGGTGAACATTGATGTTTCTCCTGTCTTCATTTGGAAGGTTTGAGTATAGGTTGAATGAATAAGTTCTGGACTAGTAACTCTGTGAGAGAGAGGGAGAGAGGGAGGGAGGAAGGAAGGGAGGGAGGGAAGGAGGGAGGGAGAAAGGGAGGGAGGGAGAGAGAGAGATTGTACTTATGTGTGATGCGTGTCTGTGGTATTAAGCACATGTTGTTTGTCACAGGGCAGAGGAGCGTGTTGGGCATCCTTCTCCGCTACTCTTTGTCTCATCCCTTTGAGGCAGGGTCTCTCCCTGAACCTGGAGCTTGCTCTTTCTGCCAGAATGGCAGCCGACAAACCCTAGCAGTCCTGCCATCTTTGCCCCTCTCAGTGCTGGAATTACAGGCGTGCATGGGACCAGATTCATTTCTCTACGGGGGCTGGGCTCCGGGATCCAGACTCTTGTCCTCATACTGGTGCTGTGTCTGTAACTGCAGCGTCTCTCCAGCCCTGCATTATTTATTTATTTATTGAAAACAAAAAACGGTTCTGCAGTGCTGGAGAACTCAGAACTTCCTATCTAGGCAAGGAACTCACATGGTTAGAAAATGCTAAATATCACAGTGCTCTGCACCAGGTATTGTACTTTCTATGTCATAATTGTTTAAAATATGTGATTTTAGGTTTGTTCCTTAGATCACTATAGGCAATTTTTGTAAAAACTTATGATAAGTGTCTACAATGATTTTTAATGAGATATTTGCCTACCATGGTATAAACAGCATTAGCATTCAATATGCTAAAAATATATTTCCGCCTTTAACATCCTAGTAGAGTTTCCTGTAAGTTCATGATTACTATTAAAGTATTGATAGCCCCAAATATTGCAAGTGGATATTTGCCAGATTCCCACAGCTTCCTCAGCCCCTGTGCCTTCCCTCAAGGAAGCCTTTCTCATCGTAAGGATTTTTTAAAAAGCAACTTTAAAAATTGTATATTCTCCTCAGCAGATGGGCTGACCGGCTTACGGTCTCCATGGTAACAAGGTTTCTGTACTTACCCCTCCCCCCCTTTTTAAAAATAGCCTGAAGTCACAGAAGGGAACTTAGATATTAATAGCATAAGAAATTTCAATGTGAACAACAGTTATTAAATATGCAGCCTTTGATTACTTGATTCTTGATCCAATGTCATCTGTGAACCACGGCAGCTGCGATGAAGCGCTCAGGCAAGAGCCTGGGTGCTTATCCGGATCGCAATGTGGCAGCCAGTTTGTTGAAATGACTGTCTCCCCGATATTCCATCTATTGATGTGGGTGGGGCAACCTGTGGGGGGTTGGTTCTCTCCTTCTACCAAGAGCTGAATTTGGTTAGTCGTATTTGTGGCAAGCACCTTTTACCACTAGGCCATGCTGCTGGCTTGGGATGTCCTGTTTAAATTGCCTCTGCTCCTTAACGTCTTTTTCTTGCTAGCCAAACCAGGTGATGTATTAATTCTACTTAGGACTCAACAGCACAGTAGTAACGCCTGAATTTGTGTGTAAGACAACTCAGTACTCTTCTTGCTGTGTTGTTTTTGCGTTTCTCATGTTTGCGTTAAATCTCTGAGTGTGCATACATGCCAAGTGCAGAAGCTGCGTGTATAGATTCATGTGACTACAGCACACTTTGACTTGATTGGTGTTTACATTAGTATGCATGACTAACACACATAAGACACTGAAAATCTCCCATCCGCAAAGAATTATAGCTACAAGCCCGATGAGGGCATAAATTAGTCCTTTAAAATTTTAATACATTTTATTGATCAACTGATTGTGTGTATGTGTGTGTATGCATAAGAATGTATGTGTGCATATGTGTGTGTGTGCGTACCATAGAACAACTTGTGGGAGTTGACTCTTCTTTTGCCATGCAGGCCCCAGGGATTGACTCATTTGTCAGCCTTGGTGACAGGCACCTTTTCCCCTTAAGCCTTCTCCCTGGCCCTATGAACTGTTTCTTAAGGTAGGTGCACTAGCAAGGTGTGGAAAGACAGCCGTGAAACAGGGTGTATCCAGGTGTTGCATACTCGACTACAGTGCCAACTGCTCAGGAGAGAGAGAGAGAGGAAGGCCTTGAGCCCATCTGTAACTACCCTGGACAACACCATAAGAAAGAAAGATGGCGGAGTCATGCATCTTTCTTACATGTGCTGTCTGCCTGACTCAGCATGTTTGGGCCTCAGGCAGAAATAAAACAATCAACCCTTATACTTAGTTTTCACATTTTTGATGGAATTTGTATCTGTTGAGGGTATTCATGCTAGTATGTGGAGGCTGAAGGTTGAAGCTTCCCCAGCTGTCTTCCACATTATCTTCGGAGTCAGGGTCTTCCATTGACTCTAACAGGAGGTATCTTATTCAAACCATCACGGGGTCTCTTACACCTTTTTCTGGAACTTGCCAAGTAAGCTAGGCTGGTTGGCCAGCAAGTCTCAGGTATTCCTGTCTCCACCTTCTCCATACAGAATTACAAACGTGCACCCCTTTACCTCTTTTCAATGTGTGCCCATGTGCACATTCTTTGTTCGTTTGTTTGCTTGCTTGGTTTGTTTTTACATGGGTTCTGGGCACTGAATCAGGTTATTGAATTTGTAAGGAAAGCATTTGCTGCCTGACCTGCCCCCCCCCCAGTCCCTCACAGACGATTTTATTCTACCCAAAGATACAAAGTAAAAGGAAACTTTAAAATGTCTGTTCATGATTATTATGAATGCGTGTGTATATGTGCACACACGCCATCATGTGCAGCTGGAGGTCAGAGGACAGCTTTGTACAGTTGGTCTTTTTCCCCCGCCTTTATGTGGGTTCCAGGAACTGAATTCAGGTGGCCAGGCATGTGTGGCCAGTGCTGGAGAGCTTTTTCTATTGAAAGCAGAAACGAATTAAGCACACCTGGTATGTTTGGCTCTGTGTGGAGCTCTTTAATGTGATTTAGAGCTGAGTGCCTGTTACAAGATTGTATGAGCATCTCACTTAAATATTTATTAAAACTTTTTGGGACTGGGCAGATGGTTCAGTGGGCGAGAGACTTGAATACCCAGCTTCTGTGTAAAAAAACCCGAGCATGGTCAAATGTGTACCTGTAAGCACACTGCTGGGAGGGCAAGTAGACTCAGGGGTTTCCCTGGAACTTTCTGGAACCGTCAGCCTAGTTCCAGGTCAGTCAGAGTAATTGGTGGCGGGGGTGATGCAGCAGAACACGGACGCCATCCTCTGGCCTCTGTGTGAGCATGAGTGAGCACACTCACGTGACACGTATCCCCCACTAGAAACCCGAAGCCCCCCTCCTCCATTTTCCGTTGTCACCCCACTCTCTTGGCTTACACTGTCACCTGATGGGCTGAGCTGTGAAGGTTGGGTGTGGAGGGTGTGTGTGAAAGCACCACTTGGTTTTTCAAGCAGGTATTGTTTAGGTGCTGGTGGTGTGATTTCGTGGGAGGATGCCTGGGCTCAGGCATCCACTGATGCTGCCTTCATCACCTCTACCTCGGTTGCGGGACCAATTTCCTAGGAGGCTCTTGACCCATATTCAAGCATCCACCCCCCCCCCCCCACTCTCACAGACTATTGGGCCTGGTTTATCCTATTTCCCTCTAAAAGCCCGTGTGCAGTTAGTATATTTGGGAACTGACTCACGGGAGCATGACTATAGAGTAAAAAAAAAGCCAGCACGAAAATGTATTCATTACTTGGCCAGTCTGGGATCAACTAGTGATTGATGACACCCTATCTCCCTTGGGGAGCCTTATGGAATACATACCAAGCCTCTTACCTTTTAGAAACAAAAGCAAAAAACAGCCTCCAAATGCCACAAATAAACCAAAAGAATTATCTGGATAGATAAGAGGGGAGAGAGACAAGGATCTGTTGACTTCTGTCGTTGATCAAAGCAGTCTTCCAGGGTCAGCTTCCTCAGAAGCTGATGGCTAAGCATCCTACTTGTCAGGGAAGCCCATGGCCAGAGAGACAAAGACTCACACCCCTGTGAAAAGGCGGGGGTTGGGGAGTGGGTGGGACGGGGGGGGGGAGCCTATTTGAAACTGCAGCAACAACAGCAGCAGCAGCCGGTAGAAGTGCTGGGAACTAGAGGAGGGGAAGTGGTCCTGAATGGCATGAGGTGTTAATTCTTCTCTCATCAGTTCACTTCTCATGACTTTAGTGAAAGCAGAATTCTCTTCATCTTTCCAGGAAGTGACAGGTGGGTTCCTCAGACTCATAGAATAACCCTGCACCAAGCACCTCACCATGTTGGCCCTTCTAATCTCTCCCAGCTCCAGTACCTCCACCCCATTAACAGTGTGCCTCTATCCTGTCTTCAAGCTTCTTGGAACCTTTCCAGCTGGATGCCAAGAGCAGCTTCGGGAGTCCTTGCCATGGCTTTGGATTGAGGGTTAAGAGGGAACGAATGTCTTTATGTCAATTAGTTATTCTTTACCCAGCCTAATATTCTGCACCATAGGGATCCACTTCAAATAATGCAATGTTGGTTCCCACTGATAGAGATTTCTTTTGATAAGTAGGCGGCTTGTTCTACAGCGGGAGCTAGGTGTTCTTGTCTGGGCTGTGCTGAGACCTATTATTGGGCCAGAGACCGAGGTGAAGTTGTGGTGGATTTAGAAAAGGACCAATAACCACCTTATTAGGCCCTGCTGTGGTTCGGATGAAATGTCCTCTAAAAGAGACTTCTACTTGGAAGATATGGTCCCTGGTTGATGGATCTAGTCCTTGAGGTGTGATTGGATAATGGGAGTTCTGGCCAAATCAATAGATCCGTTCTCCCATGGACTTATAATATGAAAACATTTTTAGGTGGTTGTACTTAGGTGGCAGAAGTAGGTTACCAGGGATGTAATAAAATGCCTTTGCCTTTTCTTTCTGTCTGCTATGAGATGAGCAGGTCTGCCTTACCATGTCCTTCATCCACGATGCTCTGCCTCGGGACAGACTCAGTAATAGTGAGGCTCACAGCTGAGTGTTGAGACCTCTGGGAACCCTTGAAACTGCTCCTCTCAGGCATTTGTTATAGCAGCAAGCCTGGCCAATATGGTATCTACCTTGTGTGAGAACTTGGCAGAGTCTCTAAGCCAGGACAGTGGGCTGCTCTCTAGGGCGAAGACAGCTGTGGTCAGATAGTGTGGAGATTTCGGAGGACCCTCCAGGATTAGAGATTCTTGGGGGTCTTTGCTTCAATGACCCAATCCCAGGTCCTATGTAGATAACTAGTAAAAGGTGTGCCTCTCTGCTCCTGGCTTTTGGGTCAGGATGTGAGCTCACAGTCACTGCTCCAGTGCCAAGACTGTCTGCTGCCACACTCCCTGCTATGGTCGTCATGGACTCACCTTCTGGAACTGGAAGCCCCAAATAAACCCTCCTTGTATAAATTGCCTTGGCCATCATCGTGTCTTACCGCAGATTTAGGAAAGAAGCAAAGACAGTTGTTATAACTACAAATAATCTAAAATATAATTTCCTTCTGAAAGATAAATATTGTACTGAGAAAGTGAAGATTTGTAGCACTGCCTGGGGAAAAGGAAAAGTGAGGAAGATAAAGTCAGTTGTGTAACTGAATGGCTGCATGCTATTGCTCCCTAAGTGGGATGTGGGTAAATTAAACACTATAATGAGAAGCCCGAGTTTCTATTGAATGCAATTCTTTTTTGTTTGTTTGTTTGTGTTTTTCGAAACAGGATTTCTCTGTGTAGCCTTGACTGTCCTGGAACTCGCTTTGTAGATCAGGCTGGCCTTGAACTCTCAGAGATCTGCCTGTCTCTGCCTCCTGAGTGCTTGGATTAAAGACGTGTGCCACCACCACCCAGAGGTATGCAGTTCTTAAAGTCTTGTTTAGAACAGCTTCTGCTCTCCTGGTCCTGTCCCTCTCTACTCCTGAGAGCACATGGGAGCCATCTGTCTTCTAACCGCACCTTCAAAATGGATGCTGTTACCAGCCAAGGAACTTGCTGGAAGTGAACTTTCCGGGGAACATGAGGGAATTATAATCATTTTAAAAGTTGGAACACCTCTGGGTTTTAGCATATACAAGTTATAATTACTATATAAGTAAAAATATGCAGTAAGTACCTATTCTGTGCCAGGTACCTGGTACACAAAGCTGAGTAAGAATCAACTCTTGCTGGTTGTATGGCTTCACAGTGCACTGTTGTGTAGCCGCTTACTGGGCACTGGGTTTATTTTATTCCTAGTTGTGTGTGTGTGTGTGTGTGTGTGTGTGTGTGTGATACTTAGTTACTTTGGTCAACCTGATGTGAACCTAAATATTTCTTAGAAGAGAGAATCTCATCTGAGGCGTTGTCTCCATCAGGTTGGCCTGTGGCCATGCCTGCATGCCTGTCAGGCATTTTCTTGATTGCTGATTCAAGTGAGAAGGCCCAGCGCTCTGTGGGTGGTACCATCCTGGGCAAGTGGGCTTGGACTATATGTAATAGGTGGCTGAGCATGTCAGGGGAAGCAAGCCTAACGGTAAAGTGCCATTCTTCTATGGTCTCTACTTCAGTTTCCTGCCGTGAGTTCCTGTTCTGACTTCCCTCCGTGGTTGACTGTGATCTGGACAGAGTGATGTGAAATAAGTCCTTTCCTCCCCAAGTTGTTCTCGGTCTTGGTGTTTATCATATCAGTAGTAAACAAACTACATCAGTATGTGTGTGTGTGTGTGTGTGTGTGTGTGTGTGTGTGTGTGAGCGCGTGCATGCGCGCGCATGCACACATGAGTTCAGGTGCTAATGAGGGTCGGAGGCACAGCATCTCTCTGGAGTTGGAGTTACAGATGACTGTGAGCCCACTGATGCAGTACTGGGAACTCGGGTCATTTGCAAGAGCTGTATATGTTCTCAGCCACTTCTCTCCAGTCCCAAAGGTCAGGCTTCTTGATTTAATAGTGGCTTTGTGGTTTGCTGATGATTTATCTGTTGGACAGGTAGACAGGAATGCTTAGGTTTCTTGGACATCTACAGAAACTTTTTGGATTTCCTGACCTCATTCCTTTGTATGCTTTTATTTGAGATAGACTCTCTTGCACCCATGCTCCTTTTCCCTCTAATTTCAGGGGTTACAAGAGGGGTGCACCCACACACTGAGACAATGGGGATGTTCTGTCGGGAACTCACCAAGGCCAGCTGGCCTGGGTCTGAAAAATCATGGGATAAAACCGGACTCGCTGAACATAGCGGACAATGAGGACTACTGAGAACTCAAGAACAATGGCAATGGGTTTTTGATCCTACTGCATGTACTGGCTTTGTGGGAGCCTAGGCAGTTTGGATGCTCACCCTACTAGACCTGGATGGAGGTGGGTGGTCCTTGTACTTCCCACAGGGCAGGGAACCCTGATTGCTCTTTGGGCTGACGAGGGAGGGGGACTTGATGGGGAAGGGGGACTTTATGGGGGAGGGAGAGGGAAATGGAAGGCGAGGGGAGGGAAATGGAAGGCAGTGGCAGGGAGGAGGCAGAAATCGTAAATAAATAAATAAATAAATAAATAAAAAAGAGTGCGCCACCACAGCCATCTTGCCTCCATGTATTTGATACCATTGCTGACAAGTGTATGGCTGACTGTTATGAAGTAGTTTTCTTTTGTCTCCCTTTAAAAATATTTCTATTTATTTTTTTTTGAAAATTTTGTACGTATATACAATATATTTTAATCACACCCATCTTCACTACTCCCTCTAGCTCTCCCTGAGAGCTCTGTCATATTTCTTTTCCAACTCTATGATCTCTCTTTCTCTCTTTTAAAAAAACATCTCCTGGGGCTGGAGAGATGGCTCAGCGGTTAAGAGCATTGCCTGCTCTTCCAAAGGTCCTGAGTTCAATTCCCAGCAACCACATGGTGGCTCACAACCATCTGTAATGAGGTCTGGTGCCCTCTTCTGGCCCACAGGCACACATGCAGACAGAATGTTGTATACATAATAAATTAAAAAATATTAAAAAAATAAAAAAAACATCTCCTTGAGTTCAGTTCATGTTGCCCATGTACATGTGGGTATGGGCCACTGGAGCTTGGGTAATCTACCAATGGCCACCCCTCAAAGAAAAGTGACTCGCCCTCCCCCAGCAGCTACCAGCTGTCAATAGCTCCTTAGCTGGGGATAGGAGCCCCTCTCCACTCCATACTGGGGTTTTGCTTGGCTTGATCTTGTTCAGCTCTTGTGCAGGTAGTCAAAGTTGTAAGGTCGTGAGTGTCATCGTCGTATCCTGTCTAGCAGACAGCGTTTCACAGCACAGAGGATGTGCATCTCATCTTCTGCTTCTGACTTTCCTTCTCTCCCCCTTCTGCAGTGTTTCCTGAGCCTCGGGGAAAGAGGTTAATATATAATGTTCCATTTGAGGCTGGACGCTTACAGTCGCTTATTTCAGAACTTAAAGTAGTCATGAGTCTCTACATTGATTGACTGCTGCCCACTGCGTAGAGAAGCTTCTCTGAGCAGGGTTGAGGGGAGCATGGCTCTATGAGTATAAATATTCAGAAGATAGTTGGACAACGTGACCACTTGGCAAAATAACTACAGTAGGTTCCTGCTTGGAGCCTATGACCTTTGGCCAGATTGACAGTATCATGTTTTGTTCTGATGCATATTTATTATTTCAGGCATCTGTACACATACTAGCTTAAAGTATATTCTAAAAATTCTGTTATGTATGCAAAAATAGAATTCAAAAATGAAAAAAAGTAGAACTACAGATTTAAACGTTTTCTTCTTTATTCCAGTGGGTTTCTTTGCAGATGGTGAGCCTCCATGTTGGAGGTGTTTGAGTTATCTCTCTAGGGTTATACTCGTGACCACCACAGATGTGAATCTTGAGATGTTCGGGTCTTAGACATAAGAAGACCTAAACTGGCCTCTGTGTGTGGCTGCACTTTGAAGGTTATCTTCCAAGCACTCCAGAACCCTGTTCCAGTACTCCGCCACCCAGAGGGTTTGTTACTGCCTTGTCTGCTGAAAACTGGAATAATTCTTTTTTTTTTTTTTTTTTTTTTTTTTTTTTTTTTTTTTTTGGTTTTTCGAGACAGGGTTTCTCTGTGGCTTTGGAGCCTGTCCTGGAACTAGCTCTTGTAGACCAGGCTGGTCTCGAACTCACAGAGATCCGCCTGCCTCTGCCTCCCGAGTGCTAGGATTAAAGGCGTGCGCCACCATCGCCCGGCTGGAATAATTCTTGAACAGAGCTGTGTTTGCAGTTAGGTTTTGTTTGACTCATGATTAAGGACAAAAAAAAATACTTTGAATGACTGCCAAAACTTGAATGTTGGGGGCTTTGCAAAAGCAATCTGAATTTTCCAATTTTCTGGAAAAACTTGTGAAGGCTTAGCAAAACTGGCTCTTCATCCTTCTAGTCAGTTATCAGTAGATAATCAGGGATGCTTTTTCCAGAGAGGAATCTGCCCTCTTGGTCCTCGTAACTTACCCACCAAAGTCTGGCACGCAGCACAGTGCCTCTATTTATACTACCTGTGTGTCTCCTGTGGAATTTAAGTGGGTTTCTTTCGTATCTAAACTTTCCAAGTGGTCAGTAACCTTTTCAAGGCTAACAGAGCTGTCCTGAGATTAAATAACATGCAGAGGACATTCAGACTTCACCGTGTCACTTTGCCTTGCTGATTGGCTCAGAACTTCAGGCCCTGGACCAGGCGCCCTCTTCTGAAGCTGTTCAGCTTGTAGAATGAGAGTCCTAGGCTTCAGATGCCACCTTCACCATTTCCTAGCCTTGGGGCTTTGAATTGTGTTTAGGTAACTGTGCTCTGCCTCCGTTTCTTCACTGGCAAAATGGAGATCGTAGTAGGTGACGTTACCGGTCACATAATCAGATTCACTATGTGCTGGCTGTTATCATTAATTATCGATTCCTGCTATTGGGCATTTAATAGTGATTTGCAGCTGTGACGAGAATACATTGTTAAGAATGACGAATCTTCCAGTGTGGAATGACCTGTGTCAGCGCACTTAGAGTTAGCCAATCTCAAGAATGTGCGTTTGGAATTCCCGGTAGCATTCCACTGAGACCGGGTTTGCGCCCAGCCTCTTCTCCCATAGAGGTCAGGGATTGCTTAATTTGGATCATCCCTGGCCTGCCTCACCCTCCTTGACTCATCTGCTGATCTTTTGCTGCATAACCGACTGGCCCACGCCCTCCTGCTGATCTGAGTCCTAAGGCACTTTGGGGTGCGTGTCCCCAAACTGATATGCTAATTTTGGAGAAGTGTTAGCTTTCGGTCTAAATCTGTTCACAGCTCACACCTCACATCTTGTCTCCTGTTCTGTTTCCTTCCTAATTTTGTCATCATGTAGGTCTGTGCAAAACCACACTTTGAGGAAGTTCCTTCTCCCCTGTGTCCTCAGCCAAACGTCTGCAGTCTGTCCTTGGCCAAGGCACAGCCTCTTCTGGGCCCTGTTGCAGAAGGCAAAGAGCAGCTCCTGGGAGGGGCAGCTCCATGCTCTGCGCTTTGTTCATGTCTCTTTCGCTCTTTGGAGAGGCGAACGTTGATGCTGCCTTATGTCCACTTTGCTTAGCATACATCCTGCTCTGTGCTCCATGCCCAGTTTGGTGTGCACCACCTTGTCTGGAGGGAGGGTGTATGTGCCTGTTACATGTACTGTTTTTGGTAGCTTATTACGTTTATCTATCTATCTCTATCTATCTATCTATCTATCTATCTATCTATCTATCTATCTATCTATCTATCTATCTATCTATCTTCTATCTATCTATCTATCTTTCTATCTATCTATCATCATCTATCTATTTTGTGTGTGTGTGTGTGTGTGTGTGTGTGTGTGTGTGTGTGTATGTGTGTGCACGCACAAGCTTCCATACATGTGGATGGATCAAACAGCACAAAGGATAACTTGTAGGAATCGGTTGCTGTCTCTTTCTGTCATGTGGATTGTGGGGATTGAACTCAGGTCATCAGCCTTTGGTTGGCAGATGCCTTTACCCATGGAGCCATCTTCCTGGCCCATGTTGTGGTGGTTTAAAATAAGCTTCCCCCACACATATGGTACAGATCATAAAGGAATGTTTTTTCTTTTTTAAAAAGAGAAATAGCTTTAAGAGTTGTTAGTGAAGCATTGGTCAGTCTTGGTACCAAGACTTCTGGGGGTTGGGGGTTCATAGCATCTTGGCTTCCCAGTGTGCTTTTCTATGCTGTCTTAGTTTTACTTTCTGTCTGTCATAATGTATTAGGACTTCCAGATGTGGGCCTGTGCTTATTTGCTGGTCACAATGAAAAGAATAGCTGACCAAAAATATAGGACAATTTCCCCAAATACTATAGCTATAAAATGAATGTATCTGGTTGATCTTAATGCTGAAAATGAATTGCTTAGGGTATTAGAAGTCATCCTGATTGGTAAGTTGATGATCATTCTTTTGACTTTTTTTCTTCTTTTCCTCAGAGCTGAGGACTGACCCCAGGGCAGTGCTTTGGTTGGACAGCGCTCTACCGTTGAGCTAAATCCCCAGCCCCTTTAAGGTCATTCTTTATGCTGCTTTTTGAGACAGTCAAATTCCTCTGCAACCATTTGTATTTTCCTTCCTGCTTAGGAAGCTGCAAGCCTGAGCTTCTCTATTGGGCCCTGACAGAGACTTGAACAAGGAACTCACACAGCCTCAGTTACTTGTACTGACCAAGCTTCTCCTGCTTCACACAGCCCTTCAGAGACTCAAATAAACCTTCTTAGTTAAAGTTGTTTCTAAGAGCAAAACATGATAGATAAAGGAGGCATTTTTTCACTTTATATTATTTATCTAGTAAATATTCAATTAGTAATCTTTTTGCTAAATGGAGATATGAATTAACTCTTTGCTCTTTTTTCAACAGTTTTAAATGCTTTTGACTAAAAAGTAAAGCATACTCACCCAAAACATCTCAGACACTATGAATTATTAATATTTTTGGTATATATCTACATTTTCTGTGCATATAGAGGCAAACACATTTTATAGCAATTTACATATTTCGTTGCTTGCTCTTTTCATATAGCTATATGCATCTTCCCAGTTAACCACTATTAATACAGATGTGTAGATGATACAGATGTGTAGGTGATACCAATGTATAGTTGATACAGATGTGTATGTAGATGATACCAATGTGTAGCTGATACAGATGGGTATGTAGATGATACCAATGTGTAGATAATACTGATATGTTGATGATATAGATGGGTAGAGATACAGACATGTATGTAGATGATACAGATGTGTAGATGATACAGGTGTGTATGTAGATGATTAAGATGTGTATTTGGTACAGATGTGTAGATGATACAGATGAGTAGATGATACAGATGGGTAGATGATACAGATGTGTATGTAGATGATACAGATGGGTAGATGATACAGATGTGTATGTAGATGATACAGGTGTGTGTGTAGATGATACAGATGTGTAGTTGGTACAGATGTGTAGATGATACAGATGAGTAGATGATACAGGTGTGTATGTAGATGATACAGATGTGTATTTGGTACAGATGTGTAGATGATACAGGTGAGTAGATGATACAGGTATGTATGT
>NC_022011.1:65738737-65756145 GCF_000317375.1 Microtus ochrogaster | reverse complement strand
AGATGATTAAGATGTGTATGTAGATGATACAGATGTGTAGTTGGTACAGATGTGTAGATGATACAGATGTGTATGTAGATGATTAAGATGTGTATTTGGTACAGATGTGTAGATGATACAGATGAGTAGATGATACAAATGTGTATGTAGATGATACAGATGTGTAGATGAACCATGGTTTGCTTGACCGGCCCCTGTTGCAGGCCATTTGATTTTCAGTTTTCTACTTTTAAAAGTGATGTTGATGTTTTATTTTCATATGATAAGTTTCTAGAATTCAAATTCCTGGGCAATTGAATTCAAATCTGACTGTAAGGTACCCTTGTCCCTCCCTCTGTGAGCCTGAAAAAGGTGACTCGGCTTTGAGGTGCACAGCACGCTATAGCGTTGGATCTATCAGAGCAGAGGTTTTCTCTAGAGCCCATTTGAAGGAGTTAGTTACTTGAAATGTCTGAGAACCTTATTATAATACAATTTCCTTATAGTCCAGACAGTGATTCTCCCGTGAATTAATAAGGCATTAATAATTCATTTCAAATGTCAATCTTTTAGTGTAATAATGGTGTGTAATGGACATTCAGCAAACATTCATCTGACCCTTACTGCTTAGTCAGCTACCCTACTGTTTGCTAAGGCTGGAGAGATGAATAAAACTTAGTAATATTTCCTATGCACTTAGTTTAGTGGGAGAAACAGATGTGAAAACAATTTTAAAACATGGTAGGTTTGATTACATTTTACTGTGTCCTTTGGGAAAAAACAGTCCTCTCCTCCTACCGCCTACCCCAGTGGAAGATAGGGAGAAGGGTGGGGACTCCTGGATCTTCCATGGCTCATGTCAGTTCCATATCTCTGTTGAGTTTGTGTGTGTACATTAGAGAGAGACGAGGGAGAGAGAGACAAAAAAACAGAGAGAAAGAGAGAGACAGAGGAAGACAGACAAACACACACACAGAGACAGAGAGACAGGGAGACAAAGAGAGAGAGACAGAGGAAGAGAGACAGACAG
Source organism: Microtus ochrogaster (assembly GCF_000317375.1). Lineage (NCBI taxonomy): Eukaryota > Metazoa > Chordata > Mammalia > Rodentia > Cricetidae > Microtus > Microtus ochrogaster. The sequence goes on along the minus strand of NC_022011.1, from coordinate 65,755,136 downwards.
ACAGACAGACAGACACACACACACACACACACACACAGAAACAGAGAGAGAGGAAGAGAGAATTTTTACCAACTAAATCATGTTCAGTATTGAGTTTGTTTTTAGAGTTGTGGTTTTAATGTCTCAACTTGTTCTTTACATCATCATCTGTTGTTGCATGAATAACACACTATCTCACAATTCCCATGGCTTTGGATGTTGAGCATGGTTGAACTAAGTCCTGTGAGCCACCTGCAGTTCCAAGGCTGCTCCAGGAGGGGTGTCACCTAGGACTAGAGTGTCCTCTGAAGACCCAAGTAGGGAAAGCTTGCTCCCAAGCTCACATACGGAGCTTGTGACAGGGTGCATTTGCTTCAGGTATGCTAGACTGAGGGCTGGAGACCAGCTTCCAGCTCCTTGAGCACGATGCAAGTCGCAGTGTGATCACAAAAGTAATGTCTCGGGCTAAAGAGATGGCTCAGAGGTTAAAAGCACTGACTGCTCTTCCAGAGGTCCTGAGTTCAATTCCCAGCAACCACATGGTGGCTCACAACCATCTGTAATGAGATCTGGTGCCCTCTTCTGGCATGTGGGCATACATGGAGGCAGAATGTTGTACACATAATAAATAAATAAATCTTTAAAGAAAATTCTAAAAAAAAAAAAAAGAAGAAGAAGTCAGTGGTGAAGGATCGACAAGAATGAGCACCCCTCTCTAATCACTCTCTAGGTCAGGCCTTCTCAACCTTCTGAATGCCATGGCCTTTTAATACAGTTCCTCAGGTTATGGTGACCCCCAGCCGTAAAATTGTTTTCATTGCTACTTTATAGCTGTAATGTGGTACTGTTATGAATGCAATGTAAATGTCTGTGTTTTCAGATGGTCTTAGGTGATTCCTGTGAAGTGGCCATTTGACCCAAAAGAGATTGCGACCCTATAGGTTGAGAACCTCTGTTCTAGGAGCTTGGAAAACTTGGGTGAACACTGGACTTTCTACTAGGCTGGAACTGGGGTGCGAGCCAAGGATCACTATGGCATCAAGGGTGGTGTGGTTGGTTCCTTTTGGGTTAAAATCACGATTGCACTTGGAGTGAAGTGCAAGGCTTTCAGTGTGGTGATCTGTTCATTGCATGGTGGAGTTGGGAAGACGAGGCTAGGGCAGAGGGGTCTGGGTCTTCTGCTCTGCGGAGAAGGACTTAGACTCTGGAGCACAAGTCTTTGCAGCAGTCCTGGGTTTTGTGAACAGAAAACTGGTAAGGTGTAGTGATGAGGCGAGCAGGCCTGCTTTTCGTCCCGCCCTGCTCCCCGCATGGCTAGCTTTACACCCAAAATAACAACACACAAATTTTATTCATTTAAACACTACTTGGCCCATTAGCTCTGGCCTTTTACTGGCTAACTCTCACATCTTGATGAACCCATTTCTAATAATCTGTGTACCACCAAGAGGTGGTGGCTTACCGGGAAAGATTCTAGCCTCAGCCTACATCCGTCTAGGGTCAAAGAATCATGGCATCTGCATCACTGCCTTCTACCCAGCATCCTGTTCTGTTTACTCCACCTACCTAATTTTCTGTCCTATCAAAGGGCCAAGGCAGTCTCTTTATTAACCAATGAAAATAACACATAGACAGAAGGCCCACCTACATCAGTGAGGGTTGACAACTGCACGAAACACTGGGCATGACTGCAGCAGGGGAGCAGAAGAAACACCCGGGGCGTGAGCTCTCTGCTTCACTAATTTCTCAACAGTGGTGTGTCTATTGGTGGGCGAGGCCGTTGCTAAAGGGGAGGGTGGTATGCTCCTGTGCTCGGGTGGATGCTAATCTGTGGTATGTCAGGCCCACGATGTCTTGAGCTCTGTCTGCTCTCCCTTGCTGTGGGCTTCGATGGCTCTTTGTCACACTCCCCAGACCCTCATCTCCCTCCTCCTCTGTGGTCAAAGTTAGAGATTTCCAAGGGTGCTGTTTCTCTGATGTGCATTGCTTGTCTTAGCCATGACTTCTTAGATAGCTTCCTCCCTCAGAACCGCAGGGGGAGATCACCTTCTTTCCTAGGCTCCGGAGTTATTTTAAAGATTGATTAACAATTCTGACAGCCTCGAGAAGCTTGAGAGAATGACTCGGCTTCCATGCCTAAGTGACAGCCCAGGTGCAAACCAGAGAGCAGCAGGATACAGTGGGGGGTGGGAAAGGCCCTTTGCCATCTAGGCCTGTGGGCTGTGTCTCCATAGTGAATGAGTCTGGCCAGGAGAGACCTTGCTGTGACAGGAGAGCCACCTCTCCAGCTCTTCCAAAGGTCCCGAGTTCAATTCCCAACAACCACATGATGGCTCACAACCATCTGTAATGAGGTCTGGTGCCCTCTTCTGGACTACAGGCATACATGCAGACAGAATATTGTATACATAATAAAATAAATAAATAAATAAAAAAGAAAAGAAAAGAAATGACGGCTGAAAACCACGCCTGGAAAAAGCTGATCTAAAAAAGTCTGGGTTTCAGGTATGACACCAACACACAGTAACCAAAGAGAATAGACGTAATTTAAAGTTCATCCGAATTCAAAAGTTGGGCTAGGGGTGTAGCCCAGGCATAAACATACGTGCCTCATAGCTGTAGAAGCCAGCCATGATAAGCTAAATATGAACAGATCACCCTAAGGAAGTCCTTTACTTCCAACTATTATCACCTGCCAGAGTAGGACTCAGCCACGAAAAGTTTACTAGAGGCCTGGCTCTCCGTAGTTTACCCTGAAGCAATACCTGGTTGCTGGAAGGACCACAAACTGAGATTACCTGAGCACCACCCAAGAACAGATCATCCAAAGGAAATGCCTAATGTTTCAATTGCTGTAGATAGGATCACCTGCCAGCACACACTCACCAGGACACCCCTAGACAAATGTCAGTCAATCAGGGGTCCTAAACCTCAGAAACCCCTCACCCTCACTTTTACTACTATAACAACCCAACTCTAACTGAGCTCAGGGCTCTCTGTTTATTCCAATACGTTGGACATGCAGAGAGACCGAGTTTGCAAACTTGCAAAAAATAAAGGCTCTTTGCTTTTACATATGGGACTTGGTCTCCTTGTTGACTTTTGGGGGACTTAGCGAATTTGGGCATAACAGTGGCCTCAAGGCCTTTACTACTAACCCTAAGCTAAAATGAATGAATAAATAAATAAGTAAATAAATGTTAAAAGCCTTTATGCTCAAAAGGTCAGTAAAAGAGAGAAAGCAACCCACAGGATAGGCATAATGTTTGCAAATGGCATATCTGATAAAGGATTTATTCCTGAAGAATTCTACAATGCAATAACAAGAAGACGAGTAAAAGTGTTAAAATAGATAAGGATCTGAATTATCTATGGTCAGTCCCATAAGACCGATACAAATCAAACCCAGAATGGGAGATGACTAAATTAGTAGGCTGTCGTTTATAACAAGAAAGATAATCTAGGGAAGAAGGTGAAGTTGGAATCCTTACCCTTGGCTCTGAGGGGTGTGAGGCTGCTCAGTTGCCTTGCAGGAGCATCTAGCTTCTGTTCAGGAGGTTACATGCACCATTAGCTTATGAGCTAACAGCTCTTCTCTTAGGCACAAGAGACATGAAAGGGTATGTCCATACGCGAGTCTGTAGGAGATGTTTATCGTACAAGACACTCCCTTCAGCTGATGAACGGACGAATAAAATAGGAGCTAAAGTAAAAAGCAATTTCCCCACCCTCTGTTCTCACATAGTCACTCACTACAGCTTCCGACACCAAGTTGTGGCAAGTGCCCATACCACTGAGCTGTCACACTGGCCCGTGTCTACTCTTCTAAAGGAGCTACAACCATCCCCTGTCATTGTAGATTAAAGTTCCAACACGGGGATTGTGGGGGCATTCTATCATCTATAGAGAGGGTCCTCTATTCTAAAGTGGGCTTTGATAATGGCTCCACAAGTTTGCGAATATGCTGAGACCATTGAGCTAGTCACTGTAAGCGATTACATTGAATGGCATGTGAATAAAGCTGCCACCCGCCCCCCTCCACAGAGAAGTTGATGGTAAAATGTCAACAGAGGAACCAGGGCTTCCGGGCTGGGCACGGAAGAGGACATTGGTGGGTAAATTTCCTCCAAGTCGCCTGCTTTTCCTTAAGTGCTTCTAGGCGGGCTTTTGGTTTTTAGGAGTGAGTGGGCCTGCAGCTCGTTTTCCTGCGGCCCTGGCCCCATAAAGAAAGCAGTGAGCATTAGTGGAATGTTAATGGCCTGCACTACATTAACTTCCCATCTGGCCGTTGCTCTCCAGGAGGCTCTTCTTATTTGATTGTGACTCATTAGTTTTGTTCCCATTCGTTTGTGCTGATGTGGCTGTTTGGAGAAAATCTTGTCTGGGGTTTGCTTTCAGCATCCTGGGCTCCCAGAGAGCCCTCCATTACAGGAGATGCTGTCTCTAACAGTAATGATGGGCCAGTGGAGGGTGAGGTTGGAGGGCACCATCTGGGATGGAACTGGTTGTGGTCCCCCCCCCCCCCCCCCCTGCCAGTGACAGTCAGGAGACCCAGTGCAGCGTGTTACTTTGGAAAAGTCACTTGCTTGGCACAAATGGGACACTGGACCTGTAACCTTCACTGGGTTTGCTACACCCTGGAGTCCTGCCAGCCTGGCTAGGATGCCTCTGCACAGCCCAGGCAGACGTTCTGTAGGTCCAGTCTCTTCTGTACAGGCACTAGTTGTTCCAGAGACAGTTACTTGGAAACAGATCACCGACTCTGGTGTTCCGTTGAGCTTCCTCTTCTCAGGTACATGGTGGTCCCTTGTCAAGCCAGCATTGTCATAACTAGGGTCTCCTAAGTGGAATAGGATGTTTTTCCCCCTCCTGGTTTCCTTTCTCTTAAAGCAGGGGCTTAGGGTACTGCTAGATAAGTCCTCCATCTACAGCCGGAGGCTTCAGAACACACCTTGTCTTGTTTTCCATAGAATTGGAATAGATTTGAATAAGAATCGAAATAGATTTGAATAAGAAGCATCTAGGGTTGTGGGTAGGAAAGGAAGGAGAAAGGCTTGCAAGAGACAGTAAGGGAGAGGGTCACAGACTTATAATGAGTGGGAAGAAATGGAGGGCTCTGGCAGGTGCAGGGAGCAGAGGAAGGCGAATATGGCTGTGTGCAAGCCAAGGGGCAAAGAGTAGTTGGGGGGGGGTTTGCTACTGGGTGCTGGTCCACAAACCTGCCACCCCATTTTCTCTGTACCCCAAAGAAATTAGAGAACAGAAATCGGTAAAGGAAAATTGGCTCATTTACAGATTTATAGCTTGGCCAGCTAGCTGAGACCTGGCTGTCCAGTGCTCATGTCCTGGAGGATTGTCCAGGCCAAGAGGAGGGTGGGAGAGGAAGCAGCCACTGGGGCGCCAACCCCGCTGCCTCTCTTCAGCTGGGAGCCGGTATTTCAGGGTTTAAGTGGAAGCCAGTTGGTTCTGCTTTGGGCAGAGTGTCACAATTTCTGACCCGGGTCCTGATTGCCACCTTCTGGTGGTTCCTCCTGGAGGGCCCGCAGGGCCTCTGGAGCCGTGGCAGCTGGGGTAGAAGATAGGTTCTTAGGTGCTGGATGAAGGAATCCCACCCCAGTTCTCCACTGGAGTGATTTCCCCAGCGGACTTACAGCAGTATTTGGAGACATCTTTGATTGTCACGGGTAGGGAGTGTTTCAGAAGTCCTGTGGATAGGGATGACGGTGTCTGACACTCTCAGGACACGGTGTGCTCTCCCATGACTGAGAGCTGGCCAGCCCAGGGATGTCAGCCCGAGATGAAGAAACCCAGTACCACTTGAATCTCTTTTCAGCTCAACACTTGCAGCCCAGACAGCCAGAAACCCGTTTTCCTAATTGGGGCGCAGCACCTGGAGACAGTTTGGTTCAGATGCCCGATCTAGCTCAGGCAGAAGGTTGGAGCCAGCAGCCCAGGTTTTTCTGAGTTAATTATATTAATTTTTAAAAAGCCAAGGTTTTAAAAAAAATTAAAAAGCAGACAGAATTCTCTTGTTTTCTACGCTTGCAGCCCAGCAGGCATATCTTACCCACTCCTTTAAGAGGTTTTTCTGCCGATGGGAGCAGGCTAACAAGGCCTCCCGTGGTCTATGCGTGGCACAGAATGGGTCTAACCCCATGGGTCAAGGGAGAAATAAATGAGAAAGGAAATGAGCGTGAGATTGAAAGGTACAAGGCAGATTTTTTTTTTTTTTTATAAAGAGGGCAAAATAGATTGTCCTATTTACAGCAGTGAAGTTGCAGCCAGCCACAGCTGTGGGGCAGAAATTACGGAGAGACGATTATCATCTTAGCGATTGTTCTGTGGAGACGCTCCAGGCCGGAGGCACCCGCTTTAACAATTTTATAATGTAACCTCTCTTTGCCCTGCTGAGCCAGGGAGCAAGCCCGTGTTCCCGACATCTCTCCAGGGGGCAGCTCTGGCTCTTGTCTCTGCCGCTGCTCACGTCTGAGAAAATGGGTGCTGTGTGTTCTGGGACATTCTAGTCTCCCCTGAATGGACCCTCCCTGTATTTTAAAAAATATATAGCAGGTTACCAGGTAAAATAGCCTCTCTTTTCTTCATACCATTTTCCAGCCTGTTAAAAAAATGAACTGAAGGTCATCATATTTATGCATGACTTGATTTCTTTTTCTATGTTACAATCACAGTTGCTATTAAAGAAAATATTTGAAACTTTTATACATTCTCAACTACTCTGAAGCTCAAGACCTGTTGATTTCTAATCTGCCTTCATTATAGTTATTATTATTATTATTTGGTTGAGACAGGGTTTCTCTGTGTAGCTTTGGAGCCTGTTCTGAAATTCACTCTGTAGACCAGGTTAGCCTCGAACAGAGATCCACCTGCTTTTGTCTCCTGAGTGCTGGGATTAAAGGCCTGCAACCACCACCACCCGGCTATTATTATTTTTAAAGACAGGGTCTCCTTATGTAGCTCTGGTTGGCCTGGAACTTACATGTAAACCAGGCTAGCTCTAGACTGTCTTTGCCTCCCCACTGCTGGGATTAAAGGTGTGCACCACCTCACCTGGCTTCAGTTCATTTACCAGAACTTTTTATCCTCTGTATTTGAAATTCTGTCCCAAAGCTGGGGTGGGGATGGGGGGGGGTGGAGAGGGACAATGACAACACACACCTGGTCTAGCTCTTCCTTACTTGCGTGGTTTTTTTCTTCGATGCACCTTGGAGCATTTGCTGAATCTGCATGTGTGCCAGCTTCCTGACCTGGGAGCTACGCAAAGGAGAGGAAAGGGCAGTGACATCTAAACCGGCAGGCTCTGCTCTGGGGCTTGCTTACCTCGAAAGGGCTCATGGTAAATTATACGTAACATTGCATTGGCCATTCAAGCCATTGCCAAGCATAATTCCCCGAGTACATTCACGTCGTGCAGCCATCTCCTCTTTGGTCTCAGAACTCTGGAAACTGACCCTGCCCAGACAGGAACCCTTTATGCCCTCCTCCTCCTCCCACGTTCTCTCCGTGGATACAGCTACTCTAGATAGAGACCACGGATGAGCAGTTGTAACAGTATTGGTACTTTTGTGCTTGGCTCATTTCACTGAGCGCAGTGCCCCCGCAGTTTGTCAGGGCTGTGGGATGTGATAGGCTGAATAATATTCCATCCCTATGTGTACGAATTGTATGTTCTGTGCCCATTCACCTGCCTGTGGACATCTGGATTATCTCTACTCGGGCTAGTGCAAACAGGGATGATATGGACACTCATATAGTTCCTAGCATTTAGTTACCTGCGTCTGGACTGGTTACTCTGGCTTCCTATCTTCCTTCCTTCCTCTCCACCCTCTCCAGGTCACCCTACCTCTCACGACCATCTCTTTCCCTAATCTTCTTTTGATAAGATGTAATCTTAGCTGTCACACATGCTCAAAGGCAGACTTTTTTTCAGTTTTGCCATGTTAAGGACCAAGCCTAGGCTGTTATGCATGCTAGGCAGTGCTGTACCCTTCTGCTAAATTGCCAGCCCACTCTATCTTTGTGTCAGTATTTATTATGACTTTTCCAAATAATTATGTTTTTAATTAACTACATAGAATCGACTGTCCTAGAAAAGAGGAAGTCATTTTAATTTAACAATTTAAAAGTTGAGTGCGGTTGCCCATGCCTTTAATCCCAGCATTCCGGAGGCAGTATATCTCTGGTTTGGAGGCCAGCCTGGTCTACAAAGCCAGTTCTAGGACAGACAGGGCTAATCAGAGAAACCCTGTCATGAAAAACAAGCAAACAAAACAAAGCAACACCCCCCCCCCCCCCGCCGCCACACACACACAATTTAATTCTTGAAAAACAGATGCAGGTGAGTGTTTGAAAAAAGGGTTAGAAGCAAGTGAATTATAGAAAGTTTATACAAATATGTAAAAAAAAAAACCACCCCAAGTATATATGTGTGCATGTGTGTATACTTATATGTCTCTGTAGAGATGCTCATGAAATGCTCCTTTTCAGTTCTTTCTGTTACTGAACGTTCATGCCAAGCAAGAGCTCTGCCATCCAGCGATACTCCTAACCCATGCTCTTTCGTAATTATAAACGTTAAGACAAAAACCACACCATTTTCTTCCAGAAGGGGACTCTCGGTCATTTCCTAATGATTGCTATCGGCAGATGGCCACACAGACGAACAGTAAACAGTGGAGTAGCTGCGGCTGATGATTCAGGTCAGTGGAACGGCCAGCCTCGCTCCTTGGGCCTCAGCCTGGCTCCACACACCACGTGACTGCGACTGCCGGGCCCACTCAGAAGACGGAGGGGCCCGGGCCTCTTCTGAAGCGGGAACCTGGAGAAGTGGAGAACTAGGGTTCAGAGAAACCTGCTCCCTACAAAACCATAAATGGAGAGAGAGCCTTGGTGGTGGTGGTGGTGGGTACTTGGGTGAAAGGCAGCGAGATGGAAACCGTTCTTGGGCCACAAGAGAGAGGAAAGGGATTCTGTATGAGCCCTTGCTGGTGACACCAGAGGAGTTAGAGTAACCCAAGTTGGCACTATGATCTTCTCTCCATCCTAACGGCCAGTGGTTTGGAATCTTATGGGGGTTTATCTCTTCTGCTCATCGCCAGGGCTTGACGCTAATATTGCAAGAGTCTGCTTTAATTAGCCCTGCAGCTGGGCTGAGGTCTGGCCAGGAATGAGGTGGCTTGACCACTGTATAGTTTACACCCTTGTTCAGGCCTTCAACTAGTATTTCTTAGATGCTTCCCACAAGCCAGGCATCATTCCCAGTCACGGGAAGTGAGTGAGAGGGTGTATCAGGGCCCCAGGCCTTAGCACTACTGACTCCATGATGGAAGTACCTTTCAAGCTGTAAAACTCAGCACATAGAGCTATCTGCCGAAAGGAAGACCTAATCCATCAAAGTCCATAATTCAGGGAACGTCTCCAAGTGTACCAACCTTGCCTTTTGGCTTCTGTGGTTCCACTTCTGGCTAACTGATCTTGTTAACTGAAATATGTCAACCCAAGATGGAGTTTTTGTGCTCAAAAGGTCACCCCGAGAAAGGCTTTGGGCTACACTGGACTCCCAAATACCCAGTGTAGTCTTTGGCTGGCTAATAAAGGCTGTCTCTTGTCTTAAACCTACACCTGAGCGGTCTTCTCTGGTGAGTACCCCACAAGAGGGAGGCCGGGTCTTCCAGAGTTCCTGCTCTGATGGAATTACCTGGGGGCTGACGCTGGAGCTTGGCCTTCTGTCCACTGGATATGCCTTCCAAGGCTGCTCAGAAAAGACTACCTTTTACTCACGTGTGAAGTTTCTCCCGAGAAAACTCATAGCCAAAGCTGTTTCTAGATGGAATCTTTTTCAGGAAAATCATGCTCACCGAGGTGGGAGGCTTATTTCCAAAGGTGTGATGTTTAGGTCTTCCAGCCTGGGCTGTTTCTGTGGTGTTTCTCCATGCCCTAGCCTCTTCAAACCAGCCCTTTCATGGTCATGATTTTAGTAGACTCTCCCCTAGCCAGGAGCATGGCTCTCTCAGTCCAGGCCTGGCCAGTTGCCACCTGCCTTCTGTGTTTCTTCCCACTCTTGTGTTATTATTATTTTTAAAACTAGATTTAGTCACTTGTGGGAAATATATAGTCCATATTAAAGATTTCCCTTTATTTTATTTTAGAAATATTTCCTTTGAGTATTCCGTTTATGCAACAAAAAAAAATACTATGGCCTATAAATTTATGCTTTATTAAACAGATTCTCAAGCATTAAAAACCCAGCCTCATCCATAAGCAAAGGAACCTCTCACAAACAATCCCCGAGGGGGAAGTTAATATTTTGGGATGAGCCGAGAGAGAATAGGGAAGCTCATCCGTCTTTCTTAATGCCTGGAATCACTATGCCGAAGGCCATTTGTCCCAGGAAACCCAATAGACCATTTTGAAGTTGAGATCCTTGCTGTACTTATTCTCTCCTCCAGCCTGGCTGGTCACAGAAGCCCCGCAGAAGGTGAGTTCGTGGGCAGCAACTGTTGCTCCATGGTTAGAGAGGCTGAATGCTTTGCTGAGATGAACAGTGTAGGGTTTGGGTCACGACACAGTTCTGTTTATGTGGAATCTGCTCACCAGGAAAGTATTACGAGAAAGTCAATTTGCTTCATAGGAAGCACGCGCCAGGGTTAATTCCCACCATTTGGTACTGGCAATGTGAATGCTTGCGTGGGAACTGAGGGTCATATTTTAAGGCAGGCCTTATTGTTTCATTAGTCCTGAAAAAGTCACTTTGAATGAAATCACCTGAAGGGAATATGTGGGCTTGGTGGACATGGCATCACGCCTTCTGTGTGGGTCGTATCTGAACGGAGCACATTAGAAAGTTAGTGATTCCTACATGTTACCGTGCTGTGCCAATCCCACCCGCTTCCTTGTCCTGCACGTCTGCTCTGCTGTTAGTCAGCTTCCTGAGTGTGTGTGTGTGTGTGTGTGTGTGTGTGTGTGTGTGTGTATCATGAGATCATTTACTTCCAAAGAAAAAGGATGGTTTTGGTTCTCCATTTTGGAAGTTCCAGTCTGTAACAATTGACCCTACTGCCTGGGGGCTTTTGGCAACACCCTTCATCACTGTGGAAGCACAAGGTGCTTAGGTCAAGCATGAACATGGGGGGGTGATACAAAGAGACAGATGGACGGGAGAGTCTGAATTCCTCAGTTCTCTTTGAGGGCCTGGCCCCAGTGATCTAAGGACCTCTCCACTGGATACCCCATTTCCTGGTTTTATCACTTCCCCATAATGCTAACCTGAGGACAAAGCCTTTACCTCAGAGGCCTTGGGCAGGTCCCTGGCCCAGACTGGAGCACATGCTCAGAATGGTCAGGCAGGAATTTTTATTAAGAGATCTTAAAAAAGCCAGGGTATAGTGATGCTTGCCTTTTATTCCTGTACTCAGAAGGCTGAAGCAGGAGGATTGCCAGTTCAAGCACAGCCAGGAAAACATAGTGAAGCCTTGCTTCCCACTTCTCCGAAGAAAAAGACAGAATCATAGGACAGAGTTCTTACTGCCATACAGAGAGCTATGTAGCTGGAAGGAAAGACAGAAAGAGCCCATGTGGGAACAAGAAGACTCCAGGATTCTGTGTGTATTATGGCAAGGGAATAGAGCTGAATTTGTTTTGGTATAACCTGTAATCCTGGCAGACAACAGGCTGAAGAAGAAAGACTATGAGTTTTAGGCTAGCCTGGATGACATAGCCACATACTGTCTAAAAGGAACAAAAAACAAAACTTAGAGGTACTCTGCAAAGTGACCCAGTCCAGCGTGGACAAATAAAATTTGTAAATAGGATCAGAAAACTAAGATAATATTTCATGCAAATAAGGAATGACCTGGGTTCTGGATTAGCTATTCTCTTCCTTCCATACCCGCTCAGAGTCCTGGTTATCGAGACATCAGAGGTAGAGGGCAGTGGAGAAGTCATGTTCTCCTGGGTGGAGACCTCCAGGTCTGGGAAGGGGTGTATTTTCTACTCTGAGATTGCCCTGGCTTGGAGGCGGCTGTCTGAGCTCACTGTTGCTTTGTGCCACTAACTTGGGTGACTTTAGCCAAGACCAGTCCCAGCCCAGTGTTTCCATCTGTGGACACCGGCCTCTTATCCTCTCCTGGATCATTCCGTGTGTGTCTTTAAAAATGATGAAGTTCATGGCACAGCCTGTTCCTATCGCCTATGTCTTTTGAAAAGAGAGATTCAAAGAGAAACCCAAGCTGACCTCTGTGGCTAATGAGCTGTTACAAAAGATGCTGGGCCATGAGGAAATGGGCAGCTGGACAAGGACAGGCCTTTCCTTGGTCCCTCTAGCTGGTCCTTCACACCCACTTTCTCCCATCTCTGAGTCACCTAAACGCTCATCACCTCTGCTGAGCACACTCATTATCTGCAATCAGACCACCCTGCTGCTTCTGGCTGGCTGTCACTCAAGCTGCAAGACTTGGGAAGGGCCTGGGAGGGCTGCATAACTGTTCTCGGCAGTGTATGCACGCTCTCATGTGAGAATTAGCAACCCCAGCATCACCAACTAAGAGCCCCTTGCCTTACAAGGCTTTTTGTTCCGTGTTCCGACCACAGTCCAGTATCCTGGATGCTTTGAAGAATTTGGGAACTTTGCCACCAGCAGGATTTATGAAAACTACCAGCCCTCCCACCTCCCACTCCACAACACACCATGGCAGAGCACAGTGGGTTCCAAACACTTATTGCTTTAGGGGGCCCTCTCCTCCTCCCTGGTTCTCCTGGCCAATGTAAATGCTGAACAGATTCCCTGGGCCCTGCATTTTGTCCCAGCCATTTTGGGAGGTCATTGCCTTTTGCATCCAGCTGTTGAAGCTTGTTTCCGGATCTCCTGCAGGCTGGGACTCTGCCAGCTCCCTGCTTGGAGCGGTTCACAGATGGCGCCAGGGGATGCAGATCCGCTGATGTGTGGCCTGCAGGGTGACTACCCTGGCTGACTTTCAGCTAAGTGGGAGAGGAATCCCTGTGGGAAGCACCCCTTGCTTTCTGGTTTCAGGGGAACTGTGGCTGCAATGGCCGTTCTCTCCCTCAAGTCCATAGACAGAGTGACATCAGGTGCTTTTCGTCAAGGAGAAAACAAAAGATCACCCGAGAAGGTCACTGTCTGTGGTTGTTTGTGTCAGGCTTTAAAATATCTTAGGGTGCAATGGTTTTTTTATTATTTATTTATTTATTTATTTATTTATTTATTTATTTATTTATTTATTCTTTTTGGCCTCAAGATTCTCCAAGTCAGGACAAGAGATGTGTAGGCATCAAAGAAAATAAGGTTTAAGTGGAGGCAGTTTCTCGCTAATGTCCACAGATGTGTTTCTTTAGCAGGGATCCCGAGCAGGATTTTTGTTTTTTCTTTTGCAGTACAGTAGTAAATCAATAGGAAGCAGAATGCCTCACAAGCACATTCTTGAATTGTGCCCCAAAGGAAGAGCCTTGCTGTGTTGTCGGGAATAACGCGTGCATCCCTGAAAAGTCCACCTTAAAGCGCTCTTAGGAAGTGAACAGAATGTCACTATTTCTTCCCAAGTCAAGACTCTCAGATGGGATTGAGAGAGTAACTGAGTGAGTAGGATTCTATCAGTAAGCACTTGAGAGCCTGGTTACACTCCAGTGCACAGACACAAACAGACACATACATACACAAACACACATACACATATAGACACACACACAGACATATAGATACACACAAACAGATACAGATAGGCAGATAGACACACACACAGACACAAATACACATATAGACACACGCACAGACATATAGACACACACATATAGAGACAGACAGACACATAGATACAAACATATACACACAGCCACACACAAATATGGACAAACACACACACAGATACATAGATACAGACATACACACACAGACACACATAGACACACACATAGATACAGACAGACATAAAGATACAGACACACACAGACACATAGAGACAGACATACACAGACAGATACAAACACAGATATAGACACACACACACACATAGATATAGACATACACCCACAGATGCACACATGTAGATACAGCTATACACACAGAGAGATACAGACATACACACACACAGATACAGAGACACACACATAGATAAAGACACACACTTAGCAGCGAGTCCAGTAAGTATGCAATATGGTGTCAGTGTGCCACCTTGTGGCTCTGATTGTCATAAATGTTTTTGAGCTAGAAACACCCAAATAAGAGTTCTGTTCTGGTTCATCCTTCTAACTCCAGCTGAGAATTGAACCTAGGCTTCTCAGGTGCTAGGCAATCACTTCACCACTTAACTACAACCCAGCCCTCTCTCGGCTGTTTGTTTGGAGAAAGGGGCTCACTTTGTTGCTCAGACTGGCCTTGAACTTGCAATCTTCTTGCCTCTCCTCCTTGCCATTTTGAAGCTGTAGTTCATGGTAGCTGCTTTACAGGGCTAGGACAGTCTGTCCAACAGAAGCTAAACCATGTGGTGGACTGAGTGCTGCCCTGACCTCACCTTTGCTTAGATTGGAAGCTCGGCTTCTAAAGGTTCATCTCTGCCTTGAAATCAATCCTTCATCACGTTCACTATGTCATTTTCCTGTCAGGGCTCGTGCCGGAAGCCTATGGTAGGCTGCATTCCCAGTCCTTAAAAATACTTTACGGTGATCCAAAGCATGTGGCATAAATGTTACCAGAGGGTGTGGGGCGCTGGGCTAACCCTAGGAACCCGGCTGAGCAGCGCCTCTCTGTACCTTTTGGTCTTACCAAACAGAAACTTTGTTCCCCTTGAATGCTTCCTCTCTCGCTCACCCCAGCCCTGGGCGGCGGGGGGGGGGGGTGTCTTTGTTCAGTGTTCTGCCTCTAAGAATTTGACTGCAGCAATTTGGGATTTAGCTCTGTGGCAGAACACTTGCCTAGCTAAGACCTGGGTTTGGTCTCCAGTGTGGAGCTGGGGAGAAGACATTGGTTGCTTTAGGAACCTTATATAAGTGACTTGGGTAGTATATGCCATTTTTAAAAACGACTGACTTATTTTACTTAGCTACATAGTTACACGTTGCAGACTTTCCTCTTTTTGAAAGGTTGGATGATAGTCCCATCTATGGCATGTGTCCTTTTTGTTTTGTAGATGGACATTTAGGTGTGTTCACCTTTGGCGATCATGAGTAGTGTTGCAACAAGCACAGTGTGCATATATCTTCAACCCTTTTACTTCTGCTGCTATAATTTAGCTTAAACATCTAAAGGATTTAATTTACTCTTTTAAAAATAGCTACTTTGAAGATTCAACACCTTCTTTCCTTCCTTCCTTCCTTCCTTCCTTCCTTCCTTCCTTCCTTCCTTCCTTTCTTAACTAATTAACTTCTTTATGTGTGTGAGTACGTGCGCACACTTGCCGTGGTTAACATATAGAGGTGAGAAAACATTCATGCAGTTCTTTCCTTCCACCATGTGGGACCTAGGATTTGAACTCAGGCTGTCAGGCTTGGTCGCAGGTGATTTTACCCACTGAGCAATCTTGCCAACTCTTAATTTACGTTGCTTTCAATTTGCCAATGGCTGAGGGAATTTTCTGTTGATTTGTCTTAGGCAGTCTGAGGCTTGTCTAGAAGGGTAGTACTAATCCATTGTAGGTGCATGTTAAAATACTTAAGGCATTTGAAACATTCCTGTTTGGGACTCTAGAAGGGAATGCCTATAGAGAAAAGGATAGGTTATTTAATAGAGCTTTTGCCTCTCGTGAGGCGTTTGAACATAGTTTATGAGATGATGGAGAGATTTTTCTCTCACTGGGTGTTGGACTTCCCTTGTGCTACTCAGAGGCTTGGGAGTTTTTGAGGCCATTGGATTACAAATAATGAGGTAAGACTAGAAACTGGAAACGTGTTCAGTTAATCAAGGGGTTGCTTCAACCCACGGCTGCCAACACGCTTGTGACCATGTTCCCAGGACTTGCAACTGCCCTCAAAGCTCTTGATAAGCTCCCTGTCCTAAGACACCATACTGTGTGAACTCAAGAACCATGAGCCCAAGGGACCTCTTTCTTCTGTACTCGAACTGAAGCTTAGCAGAGTTTGGAAGTGATGTAGAGTATTGGCTCCCTAGGAGATGCCGTCTCTTCATCTTTTATTTTTTTAATTTTATTTTTAAGAACAATTTATTCAATCAAGTAATAATTATCAATAAATTACAGGATGTAGAAGGATTCCATTCTCAGCTGCATTCAGAGTTAGTCCTAATACATCCACACAAACTTGGGCTATTCTCTCTCTCTCTCTCTCTCTCTCTCTCTCTCTCTCTCTCTCTCTCTCTCTCATATCTATCAATCATCTATCTATCTATCTATCTATCTATCTATCTATCTATCTATCTATCTATCTATCTATCTATCAT
>NC_022011.1:65736700-65738637 GCF_000317375.1 Microtus ochrogaster | reverse complement strand
TCTATCAATCATCTATCTATCTATCTATCTATCTATCTATCTATCTATCTATCTATCTATCTATCTATCTATCATCTATCTATCTATCTAATTTTATCTTTTAAAAACAGAAATCAAACTATCTTTTTTTTATTTTACAAACCAATTCAGTTCCCACTCCCTCCCTTCCTTCCATTCTCTCCACACACACCCCCAACATCCACTCCTCAGAGAGGGTAAGGCACATTGCTTTGAGGGAGGTTCAAGGCCCTCCCTTCTGTATCCATCCAAAGAGAAAGGGTTCCTAAAGAGCCAATACAAGCAGTAGGGATAAATCCTGGTGCCACTGCTAGTAGCCCCACAGTCTGCCCCAGCCATACAACTACAATCCACATTCAGAGAGTCTACTTTGGTCCTATACTGGTTCCTTCCCTGTCTGGCTGGAGTTGGCGAGCTCCCATAGCTCAGGTAAACTGTTTCAGTGGGTGTCCCCATCATGGTCCCTGACTTTTGGCAATCCCCTTGCTGTAGCATACTTTAAGGTCACAGGTGACAGCCACCTTGCTTGACTATGACAACAGGGTCTAAAATAAAGGGGGAAAGTCAGAGTGAGGTTTGTTCGTACTCGAGTTGTCTTTGTTCTTCATTCCTTTGCAACACGGCCCCGTTCCTTCACTGCCATCAGCCGTCACTGGAGACCCAGTCTTGGCTTCATGGAGACCGGAGCACTCTGCCAATTGCTACCATCTGAATCCCAGTCAGGGCCCCTCTGTCCCCTGTAGGTCTCAGCTGCCCAGCGTGGAAGTGATTGCGAGACCTACTTTGCAAGGTATGACTTCTGTTGAGATTTTAATTTGAAATGAAATTTAAATGGACCTTCCCTGTGCATTTTGATAGTTTCACAGTCCTATTGGGAAGCAAATAATGAGAAAGCCACTCTGAGTCTGTCCTGCTCTGAACCCTGACAGGTTTTCCTTATGAGAGAGCTCTCTTTCCTCCCTCTCTCTCTCCCTCTGTCTGTCTCTCTCTCCAACATAAGAAGCGGCTGAACTTTATTCCCTGGGTGTTAGGAATCAAGAATTAAAACTAGCATGTGACCCAGACATAATGAGAAGAAAAAGTTAGGGCCACTGTCCTGCTCCTGCCTGCATCTTTTAAAGAAGGGCGGGTCTTTTGTCTGAAGATGAAGGATTAGAAAAACTTCAACCATAGCAGGAGTGGGAGGGAGGGCTTCTTGCAAAGGGTCAGAAGTTTACATTTCTTTGTTTCACTCAGTTTCTCATAGTCCCCTGCCCCCCACATCAAGAGTCCCCTGCCCCCCACATCAAGAGCTAAATGTATCAAGATTATTTAGACCTTCTTAAAACAGTAAAACAGGAGAATACAGCTCCCCTCACCCAAGTTTGGCTCCTTCACCTTTTGAGAAAACGGTGTCCGTGCAGGAGAATTTATAAAAAGATGACGAGCCTGGGTGTCTGCTTCCTTTTTGGAAATGGTATTTATCCAGATTACAGTGAATCTGCCTCTCGCCTTCTCTAGCAGCCATTGGTGGAGTAGAACCTTCACGTGCTTTAGGCCTTAAACACACGAGCTCTACCCTGAGCCCTTTCTGCCTTTTTCTCTTCAGTGTTGGGAGGTTGAACAGAGGTGCTGTCGACCGACTTCCTTCCCCTCTGCTTTGCTTATGGTGGAGTGTGGGCAATGCTGGGAGAGCGGGAGGGGAGCTCTGGGCAGTGTTGGACTCTGAACTGGTCTCCCACTTCAAGTGTCTCATCTCTTGATGGAAGGTCATACCTTTGTTCTTGCCGGGTTCTCCATATGGCCACCCCCACCAAGTGCACGCAGTCATGGCCTTTCCTGTCCCCTTTCTCTCCGAGCCTCTGAATTCTGCACTGCTTCCCACCAGCTGCTGGAAGCTGGTCTCATACCTTTTTTTTTTTTTTTTGGTTGTTCTTTTT
>NC_022011.1:65734535-65736343 GCF_000317375.1 Microtus ochrogaster | reverse complement strand
ATAGAACATCCCCATTGTCTCAGAGTGTGGGCGCACCCCTCGCGGTCCTGAGTTCCTTGCTCGTGCTCTCTCTCCTTGTGCTCCTGATTGGTCTCATACCTTTGTAAAAAGTGCATTTGTTGCCAGGCACAATGGTACACGCCCTTAATCCCAAAGCTGGGGGGGGGGGAGGGCAGAGGCAGGTGGATCTTTGTGAGTTCAAGGCCAACTTGCTCTACAAAGTGAGTTTCAGGACAGCTAGGACTATTACACAGATAAACTCTGTCTCGAAGAATCAAAAAAAAACAAAACAAAACCAAAAACCAAAAAACAAAAAAAAAGTGTATTTGTTAAATACACTTTTACCCTGAACTCACTCAGTTTGCTAAGGCAATGTATTTTTTGAAGGGAAACATAACTTACGGCTAAATGAGCTTTGGGTGAATTAACCTCTGTACCTCAGTTATATCCTGTGCGCGAAGGATGTAATAGCAGAAACTGTTGCTGGATAAATGAGTCAGGACTGCCCGGTACTCATCCTCATGCTGGTGTCTCCTGTTTGGTCAGCACATGGAAGCATTATTTGCTGTTTTGTTGAGACAGGACTGTGAGAACTATGATGGCAATGGTGAGGATGGTGGCGAGGGTGGCGGTGATTTTGTTTACCTTGCTGTTGCCTTCCTTGTTCCCTCAAGAGTTCATGGAGAAGGCAGGGGCTGTCCTTTTGCTTCTGTAGTGACTGCTCTCAAGAGGCCCTCAGTGTTAGAATGGTTTTGTGGTTGTTATTACTGTTGTTTTAAGCCTTGTCCTTGCTCTGGGGCTGGAGGAGGCAGAGATGACTCTTCCCCAGATGTCCCCCAGGGTGGATGAAACTCACTCCAGTCCTCCTTCAGGTCCTCCTGCCTTCCTCAGATTCCCATCACTATAGCTCATTTTTTTCCGTGTGGACTTGGCTGTCCTGTGTGGAGCCAATGCCCTCTCCGAGCTGGTCACAGGAGACACTCAAACCAGAAGGACTGGATGAGCCCTGATGGTCTTGTCAGTCTCCCAGTCACTTTTGCTGTCTTGGGAATGATTCGTGTGAGTTTTGCTGCCCTTGTTGGGCAGCCCATTAGAAACACGAACACAGCCCTGCCTGCCATTGGAGAAACCTTTCAATCTCACCAGACAGGATATAAACTAGAGGTCACACTATTAACCTGAAATTATTTTATAGCAAATAAAAAATTTTGAAAAAATTAGCTAAAGGCTTCATGCTTTAAGCAAAAGTATTGTGAATTGCATGCCACCAGTTCCATAGTGTGAGCAGATTACTAATATGTATTTTAAGGATGCCTTTGGGCATTGTGGAAAAATTGCAGTGACCCCTGTAATCTTTATATGTGTCATACATGTATTTTCAATATTAAATATATTTATTTGGCTACCATATACCCAGAAACTATATTCTTTTATACAGTTCTACTCAATCGATAATCTATTGCAACTGTAAAGTTTTATTGTAAGAATCAGTATAAATTATCAATAATTTTTTGCTGAACTTAATATTTACACTGGAAAGCTTGGTATAGTGGCACATACCTATCTTCCTATCACTCAGATATCTGAAGGCTGAGGATCAGGAGTTCAAGACTGCCTGGTGGTGGTAGCTCATGCCATTAATCCCATCACTCTGGAGGCTGGGGCAGGTGGATCTCTGTGAGTTCAACACTAAGCCTGGTCTAGAGAATGAGTTCCAGGACAGCCAGTGCTACACAAAGAAACCCTGCCTTGAAAAAAAAAAGGAAGGAGAGAGAGAGAGAGAGAGAGAGAGAGAGAGAGAGAGAGAG
>NC_022011.1:65732031-65733854 GCF_000317375.1 Microtus ochrogaster | reverse complement strand
TAAAGCTTTAAATGAACATAGATTTTTTTAAGCTAGGTGTGGTCATTAATGCCTATAACCCCAGAAGCCGAGAGGCTGAAACAGGAGACTTTTGATTCAAGGTCGGCCTGGCCTATATGTCAAAGCTCTTATCTCAAAAACAGACAAACGAACATAAATCCAAATAATCAGCACTGGTTTTTATAAGCTCTTTTTTGGCTTTACGTTTTCTGAATTTTCAATATCGTAAAACTGTTTCTTAGATCGTGTGTGCTTTTCAAGGCCTCAGTCTCCCTTCCCTTGTCCTGAGAACGTAAGAAGAAAAATGTTTCTACCTGGACAAGTTTCCCTTGGGGCCGTGACAAACCCTGTCAGTCATACAGTACCACAAGTGCTTATAACTCTTAAAAGCATATTTTGAGGTATAATTAAGAGTTATAATATTCTACTTAGTGAGTAATTTTCTCCTGGAAATACTTTAGAAGCATAATCTCCATCATAATAAACCGCCTTCCATCTTTTAAACAGAGGGCTGTTGTGCCATGTCCTGTGAGTGTCCCCCAATGTCGTCTACAGCAGCAGTAGCAATCGGACGGTTTGGTAGATGTACTCAATCAGTTCTTAAGGTGTTTTTGGATCAGAATTCCTTTCAGATTTAACAGGAGTGATATGGATTTGTATACTTACAGTCATGGACTGTGGAATTTATTGAACCACAGATTGTGTGAAGGCCGGAGAGAGCATTGGGAGAAAGAGGGACAAAGAAGACCAGCATACAAGCTGGAGGCATAATTCTTAACAGCCTTCCTGGACATGTGGGAATGGTTTGAGGCTGTGTAAAGATTAAATGAATAAATATACATTAGTCCACTGAACTTATTTTATTTGCTGCTAATGAAGTTCACACAGCCTGTTCAGACAATCCCGATTTCTCAACAGCAGCCAGTGCCCTGATTATCCAGACAGATGACATTATGGGATTGGTCCCAGTGAAGAAAGGTTGGTAAATGCCTGCAAGATGTCTAAGCTGATTTACTTCACACCAAGGTTTATTGAGCAAGATTCCAGGATGACAGAAAAAAAAAAAAAACTGGGCCAGCCCTATAAAACTGTGTACCTGGGACTTAGAGAAATTGGCTAGTGCCTTGGAACTAGACGTGATGTTTAGCTGTTTTCTGTTAACTGTGTGCCTTGCTTGAGCTTTGCTGCCTGAAGAGGTACAGTAATGGATTTCCTCCAGTGCTTTGAGATCAGGTGAACTAGTACATGATTAAGCGAGGTCAGTGCTAGCTAATACTGTTTAACCATTTGTTAGCCTTCTGGTAGGGATTAAGGACTTCTCTTTAAAATTAACAAATTCATTTATTGAGTTACAGTCTCCTTTATTCTGTTGCTGGCCTCAAACTCTTTATGCAAAGTCATCGAAGATGACTTTGAACTTCAGATCTTCCTGCCTCCATTGAGAACTCCTTAAAGTATTAAAATTGTGGTCCAATAAGGGGGGCCCTTCAGGTGTCCAGGCAGGGAAGCAAACTGAAAAACAGAGAATGAAAACTTGATTCAGATTGACTTTGTCAACCTGGATCAGACTTGGGGAGTCTACTGTCAGGCGCTTTGCTGTCAGCGTATTTAAAACAGTACAATTTGGAGAAACAGTTTTCAGGCAACAATCGTTCCAATTCTCGGTGCGCAATAAAGCTGGAGGTATGACTATTTAGAAACTCCCTTTCGCGGGGCGATGGTGGCGCATGCCTTTCTTTAATCCCAGCACTCGGGAGGCAGAGGCAGGCGGATCTCTGTGAGTTCGAGACCAGCCTGGTCTACAGAGCTAGTTCTAGGACAGG
>NC_022011.1:65730448-65731451 GCF_000317375.1 Microtus ochrogaster | reverse complement strand
GCACATCCCAGGATGGATTGCTATCCCACCTTTCATGGATGCTAAGGCCCGGACAGGTCTGCACATCCCAGGATGGATTGCTATCCCACCTTTCAGTTCTTCTTCTCTTCAGGCAGAACGTTTCTCAACAGCAGATGTCATTTCTTCATCAGCAGGAAATCCTGTCAGCATCATGCAATCCTCTTACTTAATCTGCACACCTTTCCCCTGGAGTGCTCACACCATCCTCCCTGGGCCAAAATCCAAGGCTGAGCAATGCCTGTGCCATCTTTCTTACTTTGTTTCATGCCTTGGTCCATCCCAGAAGGCAGCAGTGCTTGTAGTGGGCCCCAAAAGAAAACAGAGCTCCTTGAACTCGGATTGTTTTCCTGAGATTGCCCAATACCATCACAATACTTGTCTGCAGTGTGAATCTCAGGCTGCCATGAGAAAATACTATAGCAGGGCAGCCTGCACAGAAAGACTTTATAAACCCTTGGAGGCTAAGAAATCCAATGTTCCAGGCTTTCTTTCGGGTCACCAACCAGCTCCCAAATCATGACATGGAGATTTATTATTCGTTTTGAATGCTTGGCTTTGTCTTAGCTCTTATTTCTTGCTAGCTCTTATAACCGGTTCCTCTCCATCTATGCTTTACCTTAGTGCTTTTTACATTTCTTTCCTTCTGGATATCTTACTTTCACTGCTTCTCATGTCCGGCTGCCTGGTGGCTGCCTGGCTTCTGGCCCTGGGTATGTCCCTTTCTTTCTCCCTCAATTTCCCCTTCTTCTCTTAAGTCTAGATTTTGTATCTTACTTACATTCTCTGCCTGTCAGTCCTGTCTATCCCTCTCCTGCCTAGCTACCAGCCACTCAGCGTTTTATTGCACCTATCAGGTGCCTTAGGCAGGCAAAGAGAAATGGCAACACATCTTTACATTATTAAACAAATGAAGCATAAACAAATGTAACACACCTTTACACAGTTAAAGTAATATTCTGTGGCATAAACAAATGTAACACAC
>NC_022011.1:65701041-65730153 GCF_000317375.1 Microtus ochrogaster | reverse complement strand
TATTCTGTGGCATAAACAAATGTAACACACCTTTACACTGTTAAATATTCTGTAGCATAAACAAATGCAACACATCTTTACACAGTTAAAGTAACATTCTGTAGCAGAAACAAATGTAACAGGTCTTTACGTAGTTAAAATAATATTCCACAAAGATCCAAGATCAACATGCTGGTGGATTCAGTGTCTGGTGAAGGTCAACTTTCTGGTTTACAAATGTGTCTCTCGGGCTGCTCTCATTTGTTGGGGGTGGGTGTCTTACTCAGCCCTCTTTTAAATAAATGCACTAATCCCATCACAAGTGCTTCACATAGCCATGATCTGATCACCTTCTAAAAGTTTCATTTCTCAACAAAATTATCTTGGGGGTTAGGATTTTAGTGTAATTAAAACAAAAAGAACAACAACAACAAAACACCCCTAAACCATCAAAAAATAAACAAAGAAACACAAAAAACCTATTCTATGATGTATTCTATACATAGAATACATAGAAACCATGTATTCTATGATACATGGGACCACGTTTGGTGTGAATCTCTAAGAGTAAACCTCCAGACTATAAGACCCTCTTAGTGGTTTGCAGGCCGATGCCCACCTGCTTGCCCTCACATGCTTCTCTCCCTAGGTGGGTACTAATCCTAAGACGCCCCGCCTTTGTGCAGTCATTTAATTCAGTTATCTTCCAGAGGCCTCATTTCCAAGAACATTGCATCAGAGGACTTTGGGTTTATTATTTTTGTTTAATTGCAACAAACAGTACCTGACAGGAACCACTTATGGAGGAAGGGTTATTCTGACTCCTGGTTTCTAAGGCTTTCAGTCCACCATGGTGGTGGAAGAAGCATCAAGGAACAGAGAGGAAGTAGGAGGAGCTGGATGAGGTTATAATGCTCTAAGGGCTGTCCCTAAAGACCACTTAGACCCCACCTCCTAAAGGCTCCTCAGCTTTTAGAATTGTGCCACAAGCTGGGACTCTAGCATCCAAATCGTGAGTCTGCACTGACATTTCAGATTCAGCCGTAAGTCTCCGGCACGTGAGTGTGGAGTGTGTTACAGAGCCACAGTCTGTAACGTCTTTGCTTTTCTGTGACCAGCGTAGCTCATCTTTTAGTCTTGGTCTCATCTGGATGGAAAGTCCCAAGCTACTCCGATTTTTCCTCCTTTCAAGTTCCGTAGCTGCAGCTTTCTCCACGAAGCTTCTTGACCCAACCCTTCCTTTCATTTTCCTTTACCAGCACTTGTGTAGAGCAGGAATGGCTGGGGCATTTTTATGTGTTTGTCATTTTCTTGATGGCATCCGCTTGGGTGGATTCCTGCATTTAAACACTTTCCTTGAGACTTCTGCAAAGCCTGGTGCAAACTGTTCACCACGTTGGTGACACGAAGTGTTTTTGACCAAATGATTGTTCACTAGTCTCCGTCTTGGTCCAGTGCCAAAGAGAACACATTAAATCGTTCTTGAATTCCTTCACAGGAAGGCAAATACAAGTGATATGGTCATATATATTGATCTTTCTGATGAAACAATTGCACCATTATTTGAAAACCAAGAATGTATTAATTCTCGTGTGCAAGCCATCCTGTTGATAGGATTTTGCCGTGGTCAGGTACTCAAAGGTGTAGATACAGAGTGATTTGTCTATAGGCTGCAGAAGAACCACTTAGGCAAAGATCCTGGCTTATGCCTGTCTGTCGTCTAACAGGGAGACATTGTTGAGTGTCAAGAGAATGCACACAGACTCCGGCAGGACCCATAAAAATCTGGGCCACAGTAAAATGCTCCCTCGTGTTCCAGATACATGTTCTGAATGGTTTTAATTTTGCAATGCAGCTATTTCCAGCTGTGCCCTTTGCTGGTCTGGAGATTACAGCAACAGAGAAGAACACAGGAAGCCTATGGTTCAGTGTCCGCCAGCCCAACTCCTGGAATGCCCAGTTCTAAACTGTTGCTTTTAGCTGGAAGGGCACCGTGGGTGTAGGCTGCTGTTCACTGGTTCCTCTTTCCCACTGTCCTTCCTTTAGGGTCTTTGCTCAGTTGTCTTTGCTTCGTCTTGTGTTATCCTGTGGGAAAAGGGAGTCAGCCTCTCACCTAAAATTGAATTTGGTTGTCAGTACTGATGGGGCCCACATGCTCCAAAATGTTATAAAGATTTTCATTTGGGGAGATTGGGGAGGCAGACCCCCAGCACTGAAAAAAATAACTTGATGGTTTTGATTATTTTTATGGCAGTTATTGGCTTTACTGGGTCTTATTTTGAGTTTCCTGAGGGAGTACATGGGTTTTCCAGCAACTTTTCCTGAGGTGGGCCAAGAGCGGAAGAGGCAGGAGGCTCATTCAAATGGAGTAGCATTAAGAGGGCCGGCGAGTGACTCCCTCAAGTGTTGTGAGCAGAAGTGGGGTCTGCAGCAGCACCGTGTCTGGTACATTTGAGGGGTGAGAGGGCTGGCCCGCACACTGACCTGGAGTGAGGAGGGGAGCCTTTGTGGGATTTGGGCAGAGGAGGGGTTATTTGCTCTTTGTTGTTTTAGTGTGCTGCCCTGGCTGCTGAATTGAGAGTTTCTCAAGGGTCAAAGGGAGGGTGGGAGGGGAGTGAGTAGTCAGGAGGCTGCCGCTGTAATTCAGGTAAGAAATGCTGATTTTCACAGCCTGTATGGCAGAGGTGGTGAAAACTAGACAAGTCTTGCACTGTTTTTTTTAAAATGTATTTTTTTTTGAAAATAAAGGTTTTCTCTTAGCTGCCATTAATCGTCTGTGCTCTTCATCTAGGGGTGGGGCCACCCATGTTGTGATGTCAACTCGTGTTGTCTTTGTGCAGGTCCTGCTGAGGCAGCCATGTTGCTATTTCCTGAGTGCAGCATCCTTGTTGCATATGGATGACACTGTCTCTTAGCAGACGCAAGTCCTCTGTCTTATAATCTTTCTGCTCCCTCTTCTGTGATGTTCCTGAGCCTTAGGTGTAGGGTTGTGTTGGGGCTGGGCACCCCACTGCCAGTAGTCCTCTGCCTTGTGAGCAGTCATGCTTTCCTGTCATGGCCTCTGTGTGCTGCAGAAGGAAGTTTCTTGGATGCGTGGTGAAAGCCACTGTGATCTTTGTGGGCAGTGTATTTAAATGCGCTGACATTACTGGTGACCGCAACAGAACCAGTTTTGATGGGGGAGTGAGCAGAAAGTTGAAAATGTAAAGACTGACATTGGCTTCAGTCAGCATCAGCACCAGGGAATGGAACGCTAGCTGGAGGCGGAAGTCAGACCAGGAGACGCTTTTGTCAGTGAAGGAGAAAACTGAGGGCTCAGAGAAGGGCCAACCCGTGCTGGCAAGAGCCAGTGTGTTAGAACGACCTTGTCTGTAGGGGATGGAGAGTGGGCAGAAGAAAAGGCAGTGTTAACGTGCAGACCACAGCATAAGCTATACGACTTCCCACCTGATAGATAAAGAAAGCTGTTATGAACATGGACAATGGCCTGTGATGGCCCTGCCTCATTCAGAGGTGTCACCTGTATGCAGAGCTACCATGGGTCGCCTTGTGTCCTCTCCCATCTGTTTTGGTGAACGCAGGCTTAAGAAGAACAAGTCTTCCTCCAAGCTCTTCACATATGCTCACATCTCACACTCCGTTCAACACACATGTACAGCCGCCTTCCATTATGCATGGAAACAAAAACAAGGGCACACACAAGAATCTGTTCTTTCAGAGTAGGACCTCTGAGGTTAGCCTGAGCATGTTCTGAAATTTTGTTCAAAGCCACATGAGGGCGCTGTGCAGCCAGATTAGGTGACTACAGAATTGGTGGCCTTCACACTTGATGCCTGAAGTTTCTTGCCGTTTTATAAACAAACAATTCTTGTGTCTTAATAATAAAATAGTTTGGGCCCCTCATAGAGTACTTTAAACATTCTGGGTTCTTCAATTTTAGTGTAATCTGACCCAGAATGGTCACTCATTTTTATAGGTATTTCCTATGCATTTGTAAGAAAGCAATCTTTCTTCTCTGTTATCTGCTGGCAATACATACTGTAGACCATACATGCTATAGACTAGTGCGGAATCCCAGTTTGTGCTCATGCCTCACACACGGTATGTCAAAATAGAAACTTGAAAGAATTTGGAAGAAACCTCTTTGTTTTTCCCATTACCCTCCAGTTTTTATTTCTCAGCTCTCAACTCTGACACTCACACAGTTCAACATTTTATGACATGAAAAAGAAATATACATTTTTTGTGTAGGATGTATTCGTTTGTACAAGTGTGTAGGGTGTATTCGTGTGTACAAGTGTGTAGGGTGTATTCGTGTGTACAAGTGTGTGTGCATGTGTGTCCAGGTGTGTCCACATGTGTGTCAATGCAAACAGCCGTGTAGGGGTCAGAGGTTGTTGGGTGTGCTCCTCAATTGCTTCCTTGCCAGGGACCAGCCTCAGCAGAGAAGTGGGTCTCGAATCTGGGATGTCTGGAAAGCGAAATGAGTACATGAACACAGGATTCTGATGCAAGCTGACAGGCTCTCGGCTGCAGGGCTGGCTCTTCTTCTTCTTCTTCTTCTTCTTCTTCTTCTTCTTCTTCTTCTTCTTCTTCTTCTTCTTCTTCTTCTTCTCCTTCTCCCTCTCCTTCTCCTCCTCCTCCTCCTCCTCTTCTTCCTCTTCCTCTTCCTTTTCCTCCTCCTCCTCCTCTTCTTCTCCTCCTCCCTCCTTCTTCCCTCTTCTTCCTTCTCCTCCTTCCTCCTCTTTTCTCCTCCTCCTCTTCCCCCTCCTCCTTCTTCTTTTCTTCTTCTTCTCCTCCTCCTCCTCCTTCTTCTTCCTCCTTCCTCTTCTGCCCTGAGCTTCAAACCTCAATATTTTATTGTAAATTTTACACAAGAAAAACGATTCTTTTTTTCTTGCCACAGGTTAATCATTTATTATCTGGGTAAAGCAGTTCACAAGAAGTATAAAGATTCTTTGAAATCAGAACATCATGATTCATCATGATATTTCCCCAGTTCCCAAGCCCCATGCCAGCCATTATATTCTTAATTCTTAGCTGAGTTAATCATAAAACAACTTCTGAGCCTTTCACCTCAGAGGCTAACTACCTGCAGCTTACAGAAGCATAGTTTTACTCCATTGTTGTACCTTTCCCATGGTTGTTCTTTACAGTTCCAGTTTTGATTTATAAGGCCATCGGCAGTCAGCCCTAAAGCCCTAGATTCCTCAGAAACTTTATTCACCATAGCCAAGTTCTTTTCTGTTTCAGTATAATTCTTTTGCCAAGTTTTATAATCAGGCAAAGATCAACTTCTGCATTTTCCCCAAATTTCACCAATTCTTTCATCAGTCAGGTTTTTTCCCCCATAACCTGCTTTACAGCTTCAATGCCTGCTCTATCAGATCAGGAAGACTCATATTATCATACAGCACATCCATATTTTCAGAAGCCACTGGTGTGGAAGGGGAAAAAGAACATGGAGAACAAGTGCACTAGTAGAATTGCTATAACCAGAATCATCTGTAGCATTGCCAAATGTGTATGCAGACGCCATAGAAGCGGTCCTCGGGGCACGCAGGTGTTTTGTCCTTGGCCCTCAAGTAACAGGCTCATTTAGCTGCCACTGGGTTGCCTGGAGGGAATGGCTTCCTGCATCTCAGGAACCGCACGTGGAGGGGGCTGTGCTTTGCCTTCTCCGGCACTTCCTCTCCTTGTCCTCTTCCTCCTCTCTCCTGACCCCTAACCCCTGTACTGGGGTTACAGATGCTTACCATGGTGCCTGGCTTTTCAACGGGTACTGGAGATCTGAATTTATCTGTCAAGCCATCTCCCCAGCCCCAAATTAAGTCTTTTGGGTGAAGTTTTCTGTCTCCAGTAAAGACGTCAGACTTCATTTATGCAAATCAAAATGGAGGTTTGTGAGATAGGGTGATGACAGGAGAGAAACAGAATTCACTGGTCTAACTATGTAGAAACTACTGGTTGTGTAAGTAGCTTCATCCAAAGAACAAGTTAGTACTGGGTTTCAGATGTCTAGTTTTGCAAACTTTGAATGAGTGGTACATGCCATGCTGACATAGTTGTGTGATGACATGTTTCGTGTTTCATGTCATGGTTAGCGTGCTACGTTAATAAGCAATGCTAAAACACCGCACAGTCTTCTGATACCATTTCGGACTGTTTAATGAGAAAGCCACAGGGCTATGTCTATGTAAAAGCTTCATGGAAGCTGCTTAGTAACAGAAGAAACAGAAATGCTAAAATGACCAAAAGCAGTCCCTGAGCGCCAAGTCACCACCCCTGCTCACTTAAAAGTCGCTTTGTGTTCCCAACGCAGCTTGATCCTGTAAGCAATTGCTCTCAAACTAGATATATTGAGTGTTCCATCGTGAGTCATTCATTGAACTTCATTGTAAACATCAGATACCTTCATGATAAATGGGTGTTTGTACCGCTAGGACATAGTTAGGACTTACCTACGTGTTCAGACTTTAGCTGTCTGGCTTTCTGGGAATGTAGATGCTTTCGATTCTTTGAGTTGTATACTTAACTTATTCTCCAAAAAGCTATTTGAAGTTAACTCTTGGAATTAATATGGAACCACATATTCCCCACCCCAACAGCAGCCCATGTATATATTTTGGGCAAAATCACTGTAGTTTAGTGGTTTTTTTTTTTTTTTGACCTCTCCAACCTTTTAAAGTACATTGTCAGGAAGCAGAAAGCTTGAACAACCTCAAAACAGCACCAAATTCCTTCACTGTAATCACCTGGGGCTCAGTGACTTACTGTAAATCCTATACAACCTACAGGTGAGGGCTGGAGGGGCGGCTCAGTGGTTAAGAGTACTGGCTGCTCTTCCAAAGGACTCAGGTTTGAGTCCCAGCCCATATGGTGGCTCACAATCAGCTGTCACCTCAGTTCCAGGGGATCCGATGCTTCCTTCTGACCTATACAAGCATCATCTATGCAAGGGGTATATACATGCAGGCAAAACACCGGTAAACATTTCAAAAATCCTGTCTTTGGCAGCAGTATTGGTGACGATGGGCACCATAGGGCCCCACAGCAAAGTGTGTTTCCCATGAGTCTTCATGTCACTTTATTAAGGAAAACACACTGCAGAAGTCTTGTGACTTGGCATGGGAGGGGTTGAAATAAATGTAGAGACTGAAGTGCTAAAGTTTGGGTTGGGATGATGGCTCAGCCAATGAAGGGCTCTGCAGCTCAGCCTGATAACCTGAGTTCAAAACCTGGGATAGTTCAGTAGTTGAATAGTTCAGTTGTGAATAGTTCAATACCACAAGATCCAAGGAGATAAACAATGTCCAAAAGTTGTTCTCTGACCTTTACTTAGGAACTGTGACAACTCCCTCCAAAACAGATAAATACAAAAAAAAATATAGATAAGGAAGAAAGCCGATGCCCCTGTGTATATAAATCAAGCAGATAGAAAGTGGGCTGGGGAGATGACTCATGGTTAGAGTTTTCCGTGGAAGTGTGAAAGCTGGAATTCATAGTTCCAGAATCCACATAAATGCCAGATAAGTAAGATGTCCGGCTTGTAATTCCAGCCTTGGAAGGTGGGGACTGGGGATCCCCAGATCCAGCTGGCTGTCAATAGTGACCATGTCTTCAAGTTTGATGGACAAATCTTGCCTCAGGGAAGAATTTGGAAAAAAAGTTGAGGACAATTCTAGTATCAACCTTGAGCTCCACAAGCATGTGCATCCACATCCACACCCACACGTGTAGGTATGCCCCTCCCTTGTGCATCCCACACATAAAACTATGTGCACACACACACACACATCCAAATGGGAAAAGAAAAAAAAATGTAGCTTTTTTTTAAAAAAAACAAACAGGTTGTCATTATTTTGAAAAGTAAATTATGGGGCTGGTGAGACGTCAGTAAATTGACTGCCATGAAGGCTTGAGGTCTTGAGTTTGAATCCCCAGCACCCACGGTGAAGGTCTAGACAAGGTGTAGCATGTGTCTATAACCTCAAAGCTGAGGAGGCTGAGACAGGCAGGTCCCTCTATGTCACAGGCCCAGTCATACTAACCGATTGACGAACTCCAGGTTCCGTGAGAGACCCTGCCTCCAAAACCAGGTGGAGAGCAGTAGAGAAAGACAACCGAGTTTGACTTCTGGCTTCTCCTGTGCATGCACAGATGTTCTATAGGTGTTTGCAAACACACACACACAGACACATATACGTACACACACGCATGCACACATGAGGAAGAAAAACTACAGCCAGGTATGGTGGCATATACTTGTGATCAAATCCCAGCGCTCTGAAGGCCAAATTAGGAGAAATGTCACAAGTCTAGTGGCCTACTGAAGAAATAGTTGAGCCAGGTAGGGCTGCACAGTGAGACTTTGTGTCAGAAGACAAAAAGGGAAGCAAATTCAAACATAAAAGGAAAGAAAATAATATTGCATTTTAAATTAATATTTTAATGCATGTAAATAATGTATAATGACTGGAGTAGGGTAACTGATGTCTAGTACCTCAAATATTTATCATTTGTGTTGAGAACATTCCAACTCCTTCCCATAGCTGTTTTGAAATATACAAATAATTGTTGCTCATCAATATCGTATTTCTTATCCAAGTTGTTAAAATCAGGAGATTTGAGTAAAACAACCACACCAGGCAGACACGCATGACGTTGTTTGTGCTTTCTGTTGCACTTTGCATTTGGACAAGTATTCTGTACCCTCCCCTCTGCATGCACGAGGCATTGACTGCGCTCTTCGTTGTCCAGTTGCTGTGGGTTTCATGTGCTCGGCCTCTCTTTTCTGACGGTTTTGGATTGTTGTGTGCTTCGTCTCTGCCCCTCACTCAGAGTAAGGAATGATGAAGACAACAGTGAACGTTTGGGCTTATTGGCGAGAACTCAGCGGGAGCAGGTCGTGTGGTATTTGTTTCTTTGCAGACAATGCGGAGGTGGAAGGAGGGGATAAGATGCAAGCCCTAAACACAGGCCTGAGTTCAAGGAGGAAGGAGTTCGGGGCCATCCTGGATGGCACAGACTGTTTGGAGGAGAGAGAGAAAGAGGAGGAAACTGTTTTAAGCATTGTTTTTGAGGCAAGGAACAGATGGAGGTGGAAGAGCAAATGTATACAACTATAAAGGATTCGTCCTCCTCCATGCAGGTTTACCTGCGCTGTTTAGATGAGGTAATCTCTGGCTTCCTTTCCCAGGGTGCTTCTTCTAGCTGTACTCTAGATTTTAACCCCGTCACCAGCCTTGTGCTATGTTAACTGTCAACACTATCAATGTTCTCGAACTTGTGTCTCCCCCTTCTGCCGACAACTTTCTGTAGCCAGAAGTCAAAACAAACCTGTAGTGATATTTCATTTGTGATCTAACAAGTGAAACTTGCCTGAAGATCAGTCCTCAGACTGAATGTGTCTTTCACTCTGAGAAGACAGGAGCTCAGCCTTCGGTCTGAAGATTCGTGGAGGCAAGATATTGCCTCCTTTGGTCTGAGGGAAAGGGAAGAACTGGTGGCTGGCTGCTCTGCTTCTCTGATCCTCAGGCAAGCTTTATTTGTTAGCTCACAAACAAAATAGCACCACACAAACCCCATCAACTACCTATGGTTCCCTTGGCAAACTCTTGCAGGATGCTCCCCGCTCCATGGCCAGAACTTAGGGAGGAGAAAGCCCTTGTCCACCATCTTTGTGTCCTTCTGTCTAACTCATTTCTCAGACAGGAGCAGTTGGCTTCTTGCCTGTCACTCTATACCAAGACGCTCTCCGAAAAGTCATCTTGAGGCACTGCCAAATTCTGACTTCATGGAATGCGCCTCTCGGAAGCATCTTGTCTTCCTGAGAATGCTCCTTACCTTGGCTTCTGGGATACTCGTCTGCCTTGGCTGGCTTCCAGCCCTTCTTACCGCATCTTCTGTTTTTAACGGCCCAGCTTTTGTTGGAGTTCTCTGAGGTTCTGACTTGATCACATTTTCACCCTACTTAGGATAACTTCAAAAACCATCGTTTTCTGACTATTTTACTTTTAACATGTTTCTAGAAGGTCAACGACAAATTAGTCCGTCAAATGTCACCATGCATGGAGTTGAAGCTTCTCAGTCATTCCAAGGCATCCTCCTCTCTTGAGGAGGCCTGTGTTTGGTAGGTGGTGATGTACTAAGAGCGTTGTGACTCTATGGTAAAGACCATATAGTGACTAAGCCATGTCTGTGGGTGTTGCCATTCTGTGGACAGATTTTATCTCATTACCTTCCTTCCCTTTTCACATATTGTCTAAAGACTTTTTAAAGCTAAGCAGATGTGTTATTTCTCAACCATATTTCTGGATGAAGCTTAGAGTCTCATTAGTGAAATGACTTTTTAGCTGTTTCATTATTGCTGCTTGCCTAGCCTCATTAGTTAGCTTTTGTGCATACATAGCTTAACTTTTTTGTTTAGTATCATTGTCCCCATCGTTGGGACAAGAAAAAAATTCACCAGAAGAGAAATAATATTCACAACAGGGCCTGGAGAGATGGCTCAGGCTTCAAGTGTTCTTACTTCAGAGGACCTGGATTAAGTTCCCAGCACCCACATGGTGGCTCACAACACAACATGTAACTCCAGTTCCAGTGGCTTCTTCTGACCCATGCAGGTATTTGTGTGTGTGTGTGTGTGGTACACATGCATACCCTCAGAGCCACACACATACACATAAATTAAATGAAAACATTTTAAAGAAGAACACTCAGCACATTGGAAGGTTGCGGTCACAAGGCCTCTTCATAGCCTCTGTTCCCACTGTCTCTGCCCTCTCTTGGATCCCAGTCAGTTCTTACTTGGGTATTAACACTGGGAGAAACTCCTGAGAGGGAATAGGATTACAACATGGATCTCACCAAACCCCAAAGGAACATAGAAATGCTGGGGTGTGTTTCTCAGTGAAACCATCGTGGCCCCGACTCTCAGCATGGGGAGGCTCTTTCCCCAAAGGGCAGAGCCTATAGCAAACATGGCAGACCAGGAGCTCTAAGCTGTAGAGACATTGACTTGGGACAGGTGTGAGTACCTCCAATTGGGGACACAGCACAGTGATTTCCCCCTGAATCTGTTAGAGCTTTATTTACCTCCTGGATTCTCTCTGCCCTCTCAACATTGTGATTGCTTCTCAACCTAAAGATCCCTCTTGATCCTTGGCTGTACCACAAGCACTGCTGGCTTGGCCAAGATCTCCACTTCTGGGTCCTATTTGTTTATATTACAGATGCCACGTGCACACATTGTTTAACATTTCTAGGATAATTAGAGAACAGAGGGGAGCACCCAAGTTTATTGAGGAACATTCATTCTTGCAAAGTTTTTATACCTGTATGTATATATACATACATATATATTTGGTGGCCATATAACTAAAGCCACTTACCATTTAACCTCCTTTTAAAATTGTCATTTTATTTCTTTTGATTTAGAGAGACACTATATTCTTATCAGAAAGTTTTTTTTCACTTGTCTGTTTCCACTACTCATCCTTCCAGATATCCGCCAACACATTCATTTACTGTTGTAGGAGGCCGCTTGTTTGTTCCTGGCTGCTCAGCCCCGAAATAATCACACAGAAACTATATTATTTGCAATACTGTTTGGCCAGTAGCTTAAGCGTATTTCTGGCTAGTTCATATCTTAAATTAACCCATCTCCATTAATCTGTGTAGCACCATGAGACTGTGGCTTACCAGGTAAAGTTCCAGCATCTGTCTCCCATAGGGCTACATGGCTTCTCATTGACTCTGCTTTCTTTCTTCCAGCATTCAGTTTAGTTTTCCCTGACTAGCTCTACTCTTTAGCCCTATCACAGGCCAAGATAATTTCTTTATTAACCAATGGTATTCACAGCATGCAGAGAGGGAATCCCACATCAATCCATCTGTCTGCCCACCCACTTACTCACAGGTGGATCCATTCATATGCATACCCATCTATTCCTCATTTATACATCAGACACATTCTGAGTAACTGTGCTGCGCCATTGCCCTTAGATACAGGGAACTCAAAGTCTCGTGTTGTTGTCTTTCTTTCTCTTACACATCTTTTGACCAGTTCTGAGAAGAGGGACTGAGAGATGCTTACATACGAAGTGTCCACTCCCTACACACACCGAGGTAGAAGTATCATCCACTTTTATCATGGAAATGGAGTCTGATAAAAAATACCATCATCTGGGGAAGTGCCCTGAAAAGCTTGCACTTTGGTAAAAGAAAAGTATTGCCAACTGCCAGCACTTACGCCATGCTAGCCCTGGCTTACCAGAAAAACCATGGTTCCTATACCATCATCAATGCAGCATACATGTTCTTGCTGGCAGAAGACCAAGCATGCTGCTCAGTAGACATTCCCTCTTACCCCTCAGTGCTCATCATCAGCCAGACCGTCCCCCTTGACTTTACCCACCGGGTCAATGATTTTCTTAGACTTCTTCTAGCCCAAGAGATATAATGGCCACAGTCCTCCTGTTTTTGTTTGTTTGTTTGTTGTTTGTTTTTACGAGACAGGGTTTCTTTGTATAGCCCTGGATGTCATAGAACTCGCTCTGTAGACCAGGATGGTTTCATATTCACAGAGATCCGCCTGCCTCTGCCTCCTGAGTGCTGGGATTAAAGGCGTGTGCCACCTCTGCCTGGCTCACATTCCTACTTTTAAGTTTCCTCATTTTCATAGTTACTTTAAATGGGAAGTTTTCTCAAATATTACAAACACACACACACACACACACACACACACACACACACACACTCTTCTTTTTAAAACTGTATCTTTCTCTCAGGCATGTGGAGGGCTCATGGTCTCGACCTTGTTGCCCCCAGAGTCTCAGAGTTTCTTTGGATGTCATGGTTTAAGTTTTTCCTCTCTTCCTCCCCACTCCCTTCTTCCATCTTTCATCCAGGTCACTGCTTCAGAGTGAGGCCCATTATACATCTCGTGTTCCTCCCCCACTTTTGCTTCTAGTCTTAAGCCACCTGGAAACCTAGATGACATTTTAGTGATGTAAAATGAGAAGTAAGGGACTCTGGTCAAAGTCCTGGGGAGAGTTCTGAGGCATAAACTACAACAGATTTATTGTTTTTAAAGTTTTATTTTTTAGTTTCTCTGCCCAGAGGGCATGCTTAAGAGGGCCGTTTCCTGTTTCTCAGCTCCCATTGCCCACAGAGGTTAATTCATGTCTTTGCAGTTTCTCTCTAGCTGAGTTTAAATGGGCTCTTATTTTTCAGGTGTAGAACCACCTGTGTCGGAATCTCTGCAGTGATGTAAAATGCAGATGGGCACGGGTGGAACCTCAAATATACGGAATCAGAACTTCCGGGTGCAGGGCTCAAGAGCTCACATTTCTGTCAAGCGGCCTCAGTTATCCGTGTGCCCTGCATTTTGAGAATGACTAAAGTGGTAGTTGTTGTGCCCAGTCTGTGGGGACCCCAAAAGACCACCAGGGAGAGTAACTCACCGAAATGCAAAAGCAAGGTTTATTGTGTGCACAATACAAACCAGCAGGGACCTCGTCAAAGCAACTGACACGGCAACAGGAGGTACCCTGCCTTCTAGAGGGCATTATTTAAAGGCAAAAACCCAGAGAAGTTACATTGGCAGAGTGTGGGATGATGGATTCAATCCTGATTGGCTCGTGTCTAGGGACTTTACAGAAATTTTATTTTTGAACCTCACCTGTTGCTTGTCAAGTTTTCTTATCAGCTGACCTTCGGGTGGGGACATTCTGCGGATATTTGTACTTTCCAGACGGCTACCCTGTTATTTTTGCCCCTGGCCACTTCTGAGGACTAGAATGGGAAATAGCTTACACAAGACACAAGATGGAGGAAGAGGACAAAATGAGGAACTTTGGTTCTTCAGTGGTGAGGTGTGTTTTTAGTTTGAGTTAAGCTTGACTTAAATTCCTGCCAGTCACAAGTGCTTGGGATGAAAGTGTATTTCTGATTTTGGAATATTTGCCTATCCATAATGAGATGTCTTGGGGATGGGACCCAGTCTACACACAGAATTCACTCAAGGGATTCCTATGTGGTCTTATTACACCTGATAGACACAGCCTGTGGGTAATTTCATCCTGTGTTTGTAGTGTGCCTGCAATGTATCACTTGAAGTGAGTCTTTTCACTCTAGAATCAGGATGTGGAATTTCCACTTGTTTTGTTATGTTGGTGTCTTAGTTAGGATTTCTGTACCATGATAAAATGCCATGGCCAAGGGCAGCTTGGTGGAAGAAAGGGCTTGTTTCAGCTTACATTTCCACATCACAGTTCATCATCAAAGAAAGTCAGGGCAGGATCAGAGGCAAAGACCATGGAGGCGTGCTACTTACTGGTTTACTCTTTATGACTTCCTCAGCCTGCTTTCTTCCACCAACCAGGATTACCTGCCCAGGGTTGGTACCATTCTGCCCCCATAAGATAGGCCCACCCACATCAATCATCAATCAAGAAAATCATTGCCCACAGGTCAGTCTGGTGAGGGCATTCTCTCAGCTGAGGTTCCCTCTTTCCAAATGACTGTAGCCCTTATCAAGTTGACATTAAAAACTAGCTAGCACAGTTGACATTCAGGAAACTTTGGGTTTCGGAGGTGTTTTGCATCTGTATTTTTAGATTAAGGTCACGCGACCTGTAGTTGCAAATCCATGAGATGCTCAAGGAAGTAGGAACATCCAGTGGCTCTAAGTGCAGACTCTGGAAATAGGCCACCTGCCTTAAAAATCCCAGCTCTGACTCTAGCTACTAAATGGCTTGCGTAGGATAATGTATGTAAGTACCTTGTCCCCCAGTTTGCCTGTATGTAAAATGGAGATGATAATGATACCTACTTCATGAGTTGTTGTACTACTAAAGGAGATAGAATTTAAGCACTCAATGAGTGTTAGGTGTGATAGCAATTATGCTTTTGTGTGCTGTAACATGCTCTGCCTACAGTATAATTTTTGTGGAGTAGTCCAAAGCAAAGTTACTGCCTAATATATAAGAACATC
Source organism: Microtus ochrogaster (assembly GCF_000317375.1). Taxonomy (NCBI): domain Eukaryota; kingdom Metazoa; phylum Chordata; class Mammalia; order Rodentia; family Cricetidae; genus Microtus; species Microtus ochrogaster. Next base: position 65,715,176 of record NC_022011.1, on the reverse strand, counting down.
TTTCCATTCTACCTTTGTTCCTGAACACGCATGAGTTAACACACACATCTGGTATCATGAATGATGTGTCCTGACCTGGCTTGACACAGCACCACCATGGATCCCCATCATGTTGACAGTTGCGCCTACCTCTTGGAAAGCAAAATGTCTACGTTTGAAGGCATATCACTGTTATAAGTCTTAATATTTTATAACAATCTTCATGTCAAATCGGGAGACATGCAGAAGGCTTCAATCCAGAGTAGTGGCTTTACATTGAGACAGAGAGAAGGGTTCTTCTACGTGCATCAAATTATGCAGCAATATGGATGGAATTCTTTACCGAGTTTCTTCTGGTTTCTATGGCAACTTGAATTCAAAATAGGGTCTTAGAAGCCTCTTCAGGGTAGGGAAAAGATGCAAGCTTCATTCCTTCTATAGTATTAGGATGTATAGTTTTTGCAAAGTATTTTTTGGATGGAATTTCTTGAGTTGACATGCCACGACTGGCCTTATCAGGTTTGTGCTTGGCCCCGCCCCCTTCTCCCTGTATCTCTCAGAGAGAGTTGCAAGCTGCCCTGCCGTGCTGGCTTTGCTATGAATAGCCAATGTTTTGCCTTGCTGCTCCTAACAGATGCACTCTGTATTTTTGACGCTTCTGACTAATACTAGAGTAATTAGTAAGGAACGGGAGCAGCCGTGCACAGTTCCCAGGTTAGCAAGTCAATCTATTTTTAGTAGCAGCCGAAGAAAATGCTTTTGAGAAAACAAATAGTTTTTTTGGGGGGTGGGTGGGGAAAGTCACATAAAACCACTCCTGAATGGAATCTCATGAACAAAAGGAACTTTCTACAGACACTGACTGGCAGTTGCAAGCCACACTGGTGAAGACAAGCAAGGCTTTACTGCCATTGACAGACAGCCTTGAGAGAACCACTCCTGAATGGAATCTCATGAACAAAAGGAACTTTCTACAGACACTGACTGGCAGTTGCAAGCCACACTGGTGAAGACAAGCAAGGCTTTACTGCCATTGACAGACAGCCTTGAGAGGCTCAGTGATGGCATGGTTTTCTCCTCACCCATTTTCCTGCCCATCACAGGACTGATGCAGGTTCTCCCCCTGCCAGCTTCACTCTTGGGCCTGGATGGCAGAACTCCAGGGTACAGCTTTGCCCCTCGTGGTCTGGGAGAAGAGCAGGCCGACATGCACGGTTGCCCACAGCTCATACCCCATGTCTGGACCATGGGGTCCCTCTGTGGTGCGAAATCTCCTGTTGCAGAGGGACGAGAGCTCGTACATGATGGAGGACGTATGTCCTGGAGGTGGTAGTGGTGGTGGTGGGGGTAATGATAAAAGCAGAGAATTTAGAGGTGACGGAAATGGTCTATTCAGGACGAGGACCTTTCTAGATTCCCTGTATCAAGCTGGTGGAGTGTGAACACTGTCACTGGTAATAGTGTGGCTCCGTGATAAAGCATGCTCCTCAGTCATACAAGACCCTGGGTCTGATTCCCAGCAGCATAGGAAAACCCACTCACTCACATAGTCCAAATCCAACTTTCTTTTCATCTTAGAGTTAGAGAAACTAGGTCTCATGGTGTTGACAAATGGGTTCTTTGTGAAAGATGGCAGCATAGTCTTCACCTTGCAACCCACATTTTCCTCTTGTTTCTGTCCCCCTGGTTAACATTAGCTTGGATAATTAAATTAGGCATGCAAATTTCTCATAGTAGGACATAATGACTACACAGATAATTTCATAATTAGTTCTCTGAGTCGTTAACCCCCCCAGAAGATGAAAATGGCCAAGAAGGCTGTTTTCCCATGGTAGTTTTCTTATGTTGATTTGAAAATGTGACTCTTTATGTTGAACCAAAACTATCCATATGAAGGAAACTCCATAAGAGGCTTGCACCGGACATTTCTGAGACACGGTATGCTGTTCATTGGCTTGAGCTGGCCCTGAGCATGGTGTTGCTTATTTGTCTAAGTCCTTGAGATGCAACAAGGACATAGAAGTGGTCACACAGAGCAGGTTTTTATAGGAAGACAGCCAGACCCAAGGGAAACCTTTATTGGGAATCAGTCCCCAGAGGCTCAGGAAAGTTTCCTGGGGCGGATGGAGTCCTGTCTGCAAGAACACCAGTGACGCGGCGCTGACAGATCCAGAGCACCTGCGTGGGGTACGTGCCTCAGGGGAAACACAATCTATGAGGCTGGTGTGCTGTGGGATGTCGAAAGAGCGCTGCCTCTTTGCCTTTATCATGGTGTCTTGCATTTCTACCACTCTACAGTAGTTCCTGAAAGTAAAAGCTCCCGGTCCACACCACCTGAGAATTGTCTTGCACTGTCAAGTGCCAAAGCAGCACTGTGAATTGTGGGGTACAGGGTAGGTGCATGACGTAATTCTGCATGGACTTTTGCCTGAACCGTTTGCTCTGTGTGACACAATCTAGGAGAAAGCCAAAGCTGCCTGCCTGCTCCTGCCTGGTCTGCCTGCTCCCTTAGGTGAATCTACTGCCCTGTCTACACAGCAGAGTCTGATCAGTACCTACCACATCCCAGTGTCTCACAAGGAGGTGCTGTTGCTCCCCAACCACTTAGGGAAGGAAGACTCATCTAACCAGAAAGGTGATCTCCAAAAGAAATGTGGAGAACTAAGTGAAAGAGACCTTTGACCGTGGAGACAGAGAAACCTTCCATGATTGGGACAAATTGGGAAGTCTGCAGATGGTGGCATTGTTTAGAAGCATAGCACCAGCCCATCCCACAATGTATCAAGGAGAGTGGGTCGCCTTGTAGTGACCAAAGTCCTGTCAGTGAAGCATGATGAGTCTTACAGACTTGCCTTGGGAAGGGTGTCTTGAAGAGGTTGTTCCTAGAAGGCTTCTTTGTGCTGGGGAGAAGGTCTCATGTTGGTGAGGTCTTAGTGCTTGATTTTTGCCTCCTCCTGGTGTTTTCTTGGTAGTTTCTCTGCTATGTATGTATGAATGGAACCCCCTAGCAGTTCCATTCGGGCACCTTACAGAGACATGGGTTTAGTTATGTCTCCCAGGCATGCATTCTTTGTATGTGGTGTTCTTTTTCATTATCAATTATGAATACTACTTTTAAAACAAGGATATTTTATTTTAAATTATGTATATATGCACATTTCTGGGTGTGGGTACTTGAAATAGCCAGGATAGGTACGAAGAGGCCAGAATAAGGTGTTGGGTACCTGAAGCTAGACTTACAGGCAGTTGTGAGCTGCTCTGTATAGTGCTGGGAATGGAACTTTGGTCCTCCGGAAGAGCAGGAAGGGCTCTTAACTACTGAGCCATCTCTCCAGTACCTATTTTAATATTTTAAAAGTCACATTTGTTGTTGTTGTGTGTGTGCGTGTTCATGCTACCAGTGTGCGTATGGCTCCTGCCCATGAGGTACAACTCTATGGGTCCTTAACCCCACCTTTTACAGTCTCGGGCAATTGCCATTCTTGCTTGGGTAGAGATCTTTATGGAAGGACATAGCTTGGGTTCAGAATTCAGCCCTGCCACTTGCTAGCTGGGTGACCATGTGCCATTTATTCTCTGAGTCTCAGGTTTATCTGCAAGTGTTACAGCTCCAGAGGGAAAGGTATTCTGATTGTCAGAAGTCAGGCTATACCTGCAAGTGTTACAGCTCTGGAGAGAAAAGTATCCTGGCTGTCAGGAAGTCAGGCTATACCTGCAAGTGTTACAGCTCTGGAGAGAAAAGTATCCTGACTGTCGGGAAGTCAGACTATATGTGAAGCTGGGTTCCGTTGGGGGATGGTCTCCTCACAGGATATGGCAATCCTCCTCTCCAAGAGAGAACTCTTACATCTAAGCTCTGTTCTGCTCCCCTAAGGTAATTCCCTAGCAGAGGTGTCCCTTTCTTCTTAGCTCCGGCCCAAGTTGTTAGTTCTTCTGCTTCGCTCTGCTAAGGAGATCCCCGCCCCCCCAGGAAGTAGCAATCTGCTCCTGCAAAAAGTTGTTACTTCTATTCACTCCCCTGAGGGAGTTTCCCACCAGAGGTGTCCATTGTGTCTCTGTTCTGCTCCACTAGGTCTCTCCCAGCTGAGATCCTACTCCACTCTAGCGAAAGCAGTTCTTCACCCAGAACACTTTCAAGAGATTTATTTGGGAAGGAGAATCCAGGAGAGTAGTTGCCTCTGCCAGGGTGGAGAAGGACAGCTGCCAACTGAACAGGCACAGGAGTCATAGAGGGCTACTTAGGGGTGGAGTTTTTCCAGGGAGAAGATTTTCAGGGAGGGAACTGGTCAGATTTTGATCCCCTTGAAGTTGCACAAGCTCCTTAGATTGGCTGGATTTAATGCCCAGGGATTGGTTAGTTTCATGCTCTGTTGGACAGGGGTAGATTTGGCTCTGGTTTCAGGGACAAAGTGTGTTTCTTTCAATGGTCCTTTTTTTTTCTTTTGGCTCTAGTTTTAAGGCCAAGGTATATTTCTTTCACTGGCTCTGGTTACAGTGCCAAAGTGTGTTTCTTTGGCTCTGGTTTGAGAGCCAAAGTGTGTTTCCTTCACTGGCTCTGGTTTCAGGATCAGGGTGTGTTTCTTTCACTTGCTCTGGCTTCAGAGTTAGGGTGTGTTTCTTTCACTGACTCTGGGTTTCAGGGTCAGGGTGTGTTTCATTCGCTGACTCTGGTTTCAGGATCAGGGTGGTTTCTTTGGCTGCTCCTTTTACCCTACATTATTCACCTTTAGTATCCACCCCCATTTTCTGGTGATGTGAACGCTAAAGGTATTTGACGTGACAGGGTGCATGTCAAAAGCAGTGTGTCATAGCATCTGCTCTCAGCATATTTGTTATGCTTTTATTAATTCAGGATAATATTGCATCACTATTTTGGTATCTGTATCACCTCTGGGCCACTGAATTTGAAAAGAACTTAAGTCTTAAAATCTTTCCCATACTCTGGATTGCTAAACCTACCAATTATATCCCATTAAAAGTGAGTAACAAGTATCTCAAAGGGATAATAGCAACTGCCTCACAGGTTTGGTCCATAGGCTTATAAGAACACATGTAATATAAGGGGTATAATGTCTAAAATATAGTAGAAAAAAGAAGACATGCTAGCTATAATCATTATTATTGCTATTTGTTTAATAAGGTTAATGTAATAGTTTCAGATAAAGTGTGATGCAGTAAATAAAGATTATTTGTGGCACTAACATATGCATACACACACACACACACACACACAGAGAGAGAGAGAGAGAGAGAGAGAGAGAGAGAGAGAGAACTCTACTTAAAGATAATGAACTCATAGAAAGTTATTGATTGAATGCAATAGCTGTTTAGGAAAACTTAATTCTTTCTGACACTGCACACTGGTTGTGTCTGCTCTCTCATAGTTTAGATGTATTTTTATTATTTTAAGTTTTTTTTTTGTGTCTGTGTAGGCATATGTGTACCTGTGTGAGTGCAGAAGCATAGAATCATCCTGGAGCTGGAGCAACAGGTGGTCATGAACCACTCAATGTGGGTACAGGAAAAAACACTCTATAAGGGAGTACACACGCTTAACTGCTTGGTTAGTCTCCAGCCCCTCAATGCTTTAAGACTTGATATAATAAAACTTTAATTGCAAAACTATACATTTCAACCCAAGAAAGGTAGACATCACTTGAATGTTTCTTAAAGCATGTGGTGCGCTCCTGCATTTAATTAATTAATTATTTTACTTATTTATTTTTGAGATAGAGGCTTGTTGGTTATATAGCTCAGGCTGGCCTTGAACTCAGGGTCTTCTGGCGCCTGCCTTCCAGTGCTCACGGTTTAGCATGTGCCACTGTACCCAGTGTTCTTCTTGGTTTTGAGCGGGTAGCACTCACAACAGGAAAAGGAAAAAGATGAGAGTACCAGTCAGATGTCAGATGTCTGCAGAGGGAGACTGAACGGATGTGAGACAGTGTTTCTGGCCGCTGATTGTGTGCTCCTGTTTTGTCTTGAAAACCCAGGGCTTGTGGTGGCACTAGCATCTTCTACAGCAGAGCAGCGGTAGCACAAATTGTTACTGTGTACCCATCTGCAGCCGAGGAGCTTCTTGGCGCCCCTCCTCTGTTCCCTACGATAAACTTTTAATTTTAGAGTGGTTGTAGATTTATGGAATGGTTGTGAAGTCATCACCACGTGTTCCTGTGTGCTGTACTCAGTTTTCCCATTATCATCCTGTTGTAATCTGGCACATTTGTTACAATGAATGAATGGGTGCTACAGATGCATTCCCGTGCTTCGTCCAGAGTTTCCTAGCTTTAGCCTAGTGCCCCCAACCCCTTTTTTGTCCCAAGGTCACATCCAGGCTGTCACCTGATATGTAGCTGTCACATTTCCTAGGCTACTTCTGGCTGTGAGAGTTTTCTCTGTCCTATTTTTCCACCCGCTTTGAGCTAGTTTTTTTTTTTTTTTTTTTTTTAAAGAGATGTCCTGTCATGGCTCAGGGAAGTGCGGGATGGTGATATTTGCAAGGATGTTAAACTCCCTCATTAATCCTTCCATCAACAAATCCACAGTACTGATGGATGAAGGAACTGGACCTAACGAAGGAGCCACCGCACATTGCATTCCCTGTCCCATGCCAGGCCACTTTGCCCTTCACCGAGTTTGAAGATCCCCTGGGGATCTTGTTAAAATGCAGCCTTGTTTGCTGCTTTCACAGTGGGGCAGAGGGTTGGAGTTTTTAACAAGCTCCCAGGTGCAGCCACTCTGTCAGGACCTCACTCTGAGGACCCAGATCCCACACTTTAGGCAGAGATCCACAGTAGAAGTCTGGGGGAGGCATGGAGGATGAGGTGGCAGGTGAGCTGCGTATCTGCCATCAAGATGTTTGTGATGAGCGAACAAAATACAGAGGAAAAAGAAAGTTCAAAGTGTGGGATAGAAACACTATATGTGAATACTTTATATCCGTCAGCCTGCCTATTATTATTAAGACAATAACAAGGCTGGGCGGTGGTGGCACACGCCTTTAATCCCAGCACTCGGGAGGCAGAGGCAAGCGGATCTTTGTGAGTTCAAGGCCAGCCTGGTCTACAAGAGCTAGTTCCAGGACGGGCTCCAAAACCACAGAGAAACCCTGTCTTGAAAAAAATAAAGACAATAACAAGAGTTGACAAGGTTATAGAGAAATTGGGGCTTTTGTACAGGGCTGGTAGGAAGGTAAGTGGCCAGACCTTGAGAAATGACTTGGCAGTTAAGAGCACTTGCTGCTCTTGCAAAGTACCTGGGTTAGGTTCACGGCACCCACATGGTACATATATGGTACATTTACACACATGCAGGCAAATCACTCACACGCAAAATTAAAATAGACACATCTTTTTAAGGAAGGAAAAGCAAAAAGGCATGACCACTTTAAAAAATGGAATAGGAACTCCTCAAAAACTTGAGCACATTCCCACCCACTTACCCACTTAAAATATTGAATACAAGTTCCTTGAAGAAACAGAAGACGAGGTGTGTACTTGGAGACTCAGCCACGTGGGAGGCTGACGCTGGATGATTGCTTGAACCTAGGACTTGGAGATTAGTTTGTGCGACTGGGAGAGACTGCTGCCAAGCAGCAACAGCAAAATGAGCATAGGATTAGTACACGAACCCACAAACTTACTTCTAGATGGGTAATCGAAAGGCTAGATGGATAATCAAAAGACTCAAAAGCAGGCAGTGGAACAGACACATGTGTGCTGATGGTCATAGCAGCGTTAGTCACGTGAGCAGAGGGGGAGGTGGCACTGAGAACACCCACTGGCATGAATGGGAAAATAAAACACAATGCGTACACGCTAAGTTACTGTGCAACCTTCAGGCTTCTGACACATACTGTGATATGAATGACCTCAAAGACACTCCAAGAGAAATAACCTAGTCACAAAAGCATCAGTCTTGTAGGGTTTGGCATAGATGTTTCTAATGCCGTGACAAAACACCATGACCAAAAAGCAAGCTGGGGAGGAAAGGGTTTATTAAGCTTGCACTTCATCATTGCTGTTCATCTCTGAAGGAAGTCAAGGCAGGAACTCAAACAGGGCAGCATCCCGGAGGCAGGAGCTGACGCAGAGACCATAAAAGGGAGGTGTTGGCTTGCTTGCTTCCCATGGCTTGATAAACCCATCTTCTTATAGAACCCAGGACCAGCAGCCCAGGGGTGGCACCACCCACCATGGGCTGGGCCCTCCCCATTGATCACTAAAAGAGAAAATGTGTTACAGCTTGATCTCAAGGAGGAATTTCCTCAGCTGAGGCTCCTCCTTCTGATGACTCTGGCTTGTGCCAAGTCGACACCCTAAACCAACGTGTACGTGAGGTATCAAGTTCAGAGACGGAAAATAAAATGGGGGTTGCCATTGTCTTGGGAGGAGGGGATGAGAGTTAGCGTTATGTGTGTCCAGAGTGTCACACAGAGTGGAAGATGAGAAAATTCTGAAGATGGACGGCAGTGAAAGTTGCACAAAAATGTGCATGTGGCTAATACCCCTGACATGTACATTTAAAAACTGTTCAAGTAGCACTATTTCTGGTGTGTGTGTGTGTGTGTGTGTGTGTGTTCTACCACAATCTGAAGCATGCTTTGAAAAGACACATGTCTAAAATGTATACTAGGCAGTAGAGTTGGCAGGAGAAAGGATAGAATAGCAATGGCCGAGCACTGTTCATGGAACACGGGCCATGTGACAGGCCCAGAGTGCTCACACACTCATTTCCAATAGCACTGCCCACTAGCCAGCCACCTGTCAGCCCTGCCGTATAGATGACAGGATGAATAAGGGCCACAGAATGGGTTTGGAGAAATGTTTTAGTCAGCGAAGTACTAGTGCATCAGGATCTGAGTTAGATCTCCAGACCTCATGTGGAAAAGCCAGACATGGTGGCATGCCATTGTAACCCCAGTGCTAGGGAGGCAGAAGCAGACAGGGCCCTGGGGCTCCTTGGCCAGACAGCCTAGTCTGACTGGAGAGGTCCAGGCTATATAAGAGACTTTCAAAAACCAAAATGGCCAGCTCCCGAGAAATGGCGCCCAGGATTGATCCCTGGCCTTTGCGTGCACATTTTAGAGTTACTGCAGCAGCATCTGCCAGTGTCCTCAGCAGTCAGCAGCCAGCATCAGTCCTTTAAAGATGGGTGATGGGGCTGTTGTGACTGTGGCAAACCCAGAAGAGCATGCCCCTGTTCAACCAAGATCCCCATGGAGTAGGCTTGGGCAATAACGAATTTCAGAAGGTCTTTGAAGTTGCTATATCCCCAATGGCAGACATGGACATGTATGACCATCAGACACATGATGCATGTCTTCCTGGCTGAGTCAGGAAGGTAGGAATGAATGCACGAAGTGCCTTAAATATTGTGTTTGTAATGCAGCAAAGACAGGTGGAGTAAATTCTAATGACAGGCACCATTTTGGAGCACTTCGCTCATGTCTTTAACAGCCCGTTCATAGTCGTTACCTCTGCTTGCCATCGTGGAAATGGAGGTGTAGCGAGGGCCAGGATGGTCTCAGCAGAAGCCCAGGGTGAAGTGGCTCATGCACTTGCACTAATTAACTCCGACTTCCTCCTAGCTATGTTTATTTCTTTTCTATTTCTCCACAGCACGGTACTACAAGAGTAATTGAAACAGGAACCACTAGATGTCACCACAAAGGCCCTCAGTAACTCTCTCTCTCTCTCTCTCTCTCTCTCTCTCTCACTCTACCAACGGCTTCCTTTTGAAAAGTGTCACCTTGACCAACTGCCACCCCTTGCCTTAGCTGACTGTTTGCTATTGGGATCCCACTACATGTGCTGCTGAAGGCAGGAGAGGAGGGGAGAGACAGGGTTGACCATGGGGACTTTGGTGAAGGTGGTGGCAGCAGCGATGGTTGGGGGATGGTGTAGGGAGGGAAAGGAAGAGGGTGTGGGAAAGGGGGCTTGCTTCCCGTTTTGAATGATCTGAAGAACTGCACTAGTGCTAAAATTAGGGCTTTACTGTCAGTGCTTGTAGCAACGCAGCAGACATACGCTCAGCTGGAGCAGCAATGGACCTTGTAAATTGTATCAGAGAGCGAGGAGGACCTGGGCAGGGAGGAGAGAGGGTCTGCATCTCTTGGTAGCAGAGGGTGATGGAGGGGTACATGTTTTTAGAGCAAAGGAGAGGGGTGAGGGAAGCTTCATGGTGCCCTCACCGATTCAGAACAGAGTTCCAGACAGTGGAGGCTCCACTCCAGGTGCCCACAGACAAGAGTCAAGTTGAGCAGATCAGTCATGGGAGACTTTCCTCTTTCCCAGCTCCATAATCTTCTTTCGTTGAGGATTCTCTAGATCTAGATGCCATCAGTCCAGTGACAAAGTGCTTTTTTATCCCAGTGCACCCAAGGCAGAAAATGAAGAGAAAGTTCTTTAAAACACAATGGTGTGTAACTCAGACAAGTGTAGAACAGGGAGGTGGGGGAACCAGCGGGAAAAAACGTAGAGCTTTGACTGGAATTCACCCCCTTGCTTTTGGACAGGAGGGCAAAGTATAATAGGTGTATTGGGAACTAGGGCTGAGAGAACAGCTCTAGAGAGCCAGCCGTGTGAGAAGCTGGGAGATGCAGGGAATGGTGCAGATGAATGTTGTTACACCAGAGGAGGAAGATGTCCGTCACAGACCAAATGGCATATTTCCTACGGCCCTTGGAGAGCAAAACTGTTTTGCAGCAGACTTGAAAGTATGATTTGCCTCATGTTCACTGACAGAATGAAGTTTTAAAAATCTTTATTTTATTGTTTAATTATGTGCGTGACTCTGTGTGAGTCTCTGTGCCCATAAGTTACAGTACATACAGGGACCCTCAGGTTCCCTGGAGCTGAAGTTCCAGATATCTGCAAGGTGCCCAACAAAGGTATGTGGTTCCTGGAGACGTGAGATGCAGCTTAGCCCTGCCTTCTTCCAGGCATTTCTGAAGCCACTGAAGGGTGGAACATAGCTTCTTTTGCTGCCTTGCACTGTATGTGAAAGCTTTGGCTATCATGAGCCACTTTTTAGGTCATTGCCCTAATGGAATGACCTAATAATGGAAGCCATCTCCTTCCTGACCTCTCCCTTCCTCATTTCCCTTTGTGTATTTTGGAATAGTACCTGATATGCAGGAAACACAAGAAGTCTTAGCTATTACCATTCTCTGATCTCAGTATGTTCCCTGGGATAGCCTTGATCTCCAGGCCTCAATGTATTCTCCTGCCTTGGCCTCGGCCTCCTGAGATTGCATGCCTGCCCAATGCACTTGGATAGAAGCAAATTTTTCTAAAACGATTATGTCTTGCATTTCTCCCGCATTTTGTAATTCTCTGGATGCGAGCCGCCCGCCACTGCTGCTCACCTTACTCCACCTTACTCCACAGTGCCTCGGCTCCCCCGTCCTGCATCCCAGCCTTAGGGTAACCCTATCCCCCCCAGAGCACCTCTTTCTCAAGCATTCACGTGTTTTAAAGCCAGATGGACTCGGCCTTAACCGATGAGGCTTTTGCTCATACTTCGGCTCCTCAACGTGAGGGCAGGATCTTGGGAGCTTGGTCTTTAGCCCCTTCTTACTGTTATTGTAATTGGTCTGGCAGAAATAGACTTGTGTCTCCGCCTGACTTTCAGACTGTTGAAACAAAAGATCCCAAAGAAATGGGAATTATCCTCGGAATCTCATCCTGGGAGAAGGAAAGGGTGCTAGGAGGGGGGACTTGTCTCCTGGGAGGAGATCTCACACCATTCTAAAGTCTTTTCAGACCATCTTACAGGACGAGGCTGAGACCCAGACAGTGATGGGTCAGTGGCTGGCAGGACCGCACCTTGACCAGGACTGCTTAGACGTGCATATCCTTGGACCTCTATTTAAACTTCTACGTCACTTAAGGCCCGAAGGCAAAGGTGGCCTGGGGGGGGGGTTCACTGGACCTCTCTGTCCCTTTTCCCAGTGTGGTTACATTGAATACATCTCCTTTTTCTACTCTCTACTTTCAATTTGTCTCTTTACACTGGTGCATTGAGGACAGTGGTCAGAACTGACTTGGGGCACAGGCTGTGACCCCCAGGTTCTTTAACACTATCTCTTCCACCTCCCCTCATCAAGGGTCCCTGGGCCAGGCTCAGTTTGCTCAGAGGCTGGCCATGACGATGATTTAGGCCATGTTCTGGGTGCAGCCTCCTGGGCCCGAGTCCAGATTGCTGTTAATTACTCTAACCTTTGGCATCTCGGCCAATAATGTGTAAAACACAAGTCCTCGTGGCACTTATAAGGTAGGTTGTGGAGATGAGTCAGTCAGGTGCAATGAAAAGTGTTTAGAATAATACTTGAGGCTCAGCAGTCACGAAGACCCCTCAGCTGTTCTTCAGTGACATCTGCAGATGAGACCCTGCAGGCCCACAGAGAGGCCAGTGGCTGTGTCTGTGCTGGTGCAGGGCCTGGCTCTTGTGTTTCTGTTTACCTTGTGCCTGGACCTCTGGGGAGGTACTCCTCCGGAGGGGCCAGACTTGCTGGGGGACAAAAGTGGCCCAGAGTGCTGCCGCTGGGAGGAGGTGGCTGAGTGGAAGTGGGGAGGTGGATGGGGAGATCCAAAGGTCCCAGGCTTCCAGGTGAGGCAGCTAGGTCAGCCGTGGCACCAGGCGTGATGCAGACTGGAGTGGTTCATTGTTGGTGTGCCATTTAAGTTTCTTGAGAGCAGACTCTGCAACGACAGAAGAGAGCTTCATCTCTCAGACTCCAGCGTTCTTTTGTGTTCTTCAATCTCCCTTGTCCTGGGGGATGGGCTGGCCCCCTAACTGTAAGAACAAAAATGACAACTAAGGGTCCTAAAAACATCGTGGCCTTGAGAACAGCTAAAAGTAAACCATTTCCAACCAAGGTTACTATTATCTATCCCATAATATAAAAATGTCTGTGGTGGGACTGGGAAATGAAAACCAGTCTTGGGGAACTCCTCCGTCAATAGAAAGCTTAGTCAGGAATTCCAGCTGGCTGCCTCAACTTCCCCGGTTGATTTCTGCTGGATATTGGCAAGTCCTTGATTTGACTATGTTACCTCTGACTGCGCTCCTAACTGGGCTGCTCCAGGTGTCTTTGCATGACGCATTTGGGTGCCCAGTTTGCTGCTTTGCAGCTCATCTGTTGCGTCTCCCTTCTGCTCACCATCATTCACTTACTTTCATTTGCTTTATCCTTAATAATCCCACTCACTCATAACTGGAAAGAGCACCGTCATTGATTATTCTCTAGACTATATAGAACAAATGAGGATGAGAGCCTTTGGTGAAAGAGGCTTAAAGAAGCTAGTACTGAACTCAAGTCTAGTCATGCTGAGTTTGTTGATTGGATGCATCAGTAACAACGAAGAGTGACAGCTAGGTCAACCGCAGACTACATCTATGGAGTAACATGTCCTGGTCTCTGTTCCTACCTGCTGCTTCCACAACAGCTTGATGAAGAGGACCCTAGATGCAGACCCGTTCAATCACGTGTGTAAGGCCACACTGCTAACTGGGATCAGATCATCGAGAGCCATAGCTTACACGTTTCCCAGTACTCTCCCTGGACTCTGTGTCTGTAGTATCAGAGGGCGGGCAGGTCTGAACATGCAGATAGAACGAGGAATGATGTTGCTGGGAAAGACCCAAAGCATTGTGGTCTATGATTCCAGCGCTCGGGAGGTAGAGGTAGAAGACTTAGAATTCAAGGCTAGCTTCAGCGACATAGGGCATTTGAGGTCAGCCTAGGCTAACATGAGATCCTGTCTCAAAAACAACCAGATCCATGGTAGAATGTCACCTAGAATACAGGGTTTTGGGTTCAGTTCCCAAGGGAGACCCCGAAGAGTGATACGGTGTTGGCTGACGTAGGCTCCTTTGCTGGCATAAGATGGGACTTGGGGGAACAGTCAAGTAAGAGGGAAACACATTGTTAAAGTGAAATCCGCATTACTGATGATATGTTGATTTGGTCTGGTCCTCTTGGCCTCTTTCAGTCAACAAGGATTCTTTATATTTTTATTTTTTATTTTTTGGATTTTTTTTTAATTGAGAAAAGGAAAAAAAAGTTTCCGCCTCCTCCCAGCCTCCCATTTCCCTCCCCCTCCTCCTACCCTTCTCCCCCTCCCCCCACTCCTCTCCCCCTCCCTCTCCAGTCC
>NC_022011.1:65699324-65699971 GCF_000317375.1 Microtus ochrogaster | reverse complement strand
CCCTAACAGAAGAGGCATTAGTACAGGTACATTCAATGGGATCCCTAACAGAAGAGGCATTAGTACAGGTACATTCAATGGGATCCCTAACAGAACTGGCATTAATACAGGTACATTCAATGACAGAAATTTTGATGCATTTCCGGAAGAGGTTGGAAGATGGACTTAGATTAGGAGAAGACTAGAAACTCCAAAAAGAGCTGGTTGTGAACTGAGGTGAACACTACGCTGGAAATCTGGAGGAGACATTTGGCACTATCTAGGGGCCTCCAGTTGGCCTCCGAGTGATTGTTAGGGTAATTAATTGAAAGACATTTGGTTCCCACCTAGTTCGTTTGGTAAGGCAGCATTTGTCCCCAGGCTGAAGCTACACAAATAAAAGTGGGACTCTGCCTTAAGCTGGAGTGTGTGGTGTTGGCACCAGGAGGCAGAAAGAAGCAGGTGGTATACCTTTGCATTTCCACAGGAGCGAGGCTTGAGCACTCCAAAGCAGAGCTCCTCCTACTCACTCGCAGGTTGCTCGCTAGCTCTTCACCCAAGGGGAAGCCTGGCTGCTCACTCTCCTGCCTACATCTTTGCCGATTCCCACAGGTTGGACCTGAAATTAGGACAGAGGCCGCTTATGATTATAGACCTGGTCTGTGTGC
>NC_022011.1:65667616-65699214 GCF_000317375.1 Microtus ochrogaster | reverse complement strand
TCTCTCTCTCTCTCAATCTCTCTCTCTCTCTTTCTCTTTCTCTCTCTCTCTCTCAATCTCTCTCTCTCTCTCAATCTCTCTCTCTCTCTCTCTCTGCATGTGTGTGTGAGAAAGAGAGAGAGAGACAGAGAGAGAGAGAGAGAGAGAGAGAGAGAGAGAGAGAAGGGGGGAATAATGAGAGTGAGGGTGAGTGACAAACATGATTGATTTGGGGGTACCTTTACTCTCAGGTGTATAAAATGACACTGTGGTCCCCATTTTATAAATAAGGTAATTAAGGGATTCCGTCAAGTTCATATATGGAAGAGTTGAGAGCAGATATGTGGATATTTGGGTAAAATATTTTTGTATGTATCAAGCTGATAGATGAATGAAGCTGAAACATAGTGAATAATTTTCTCAAATGATGGCTCCTGAGCAGGTTAAAAAGAAGGTGTGTGTGGGGGTGTTATCTGGTGCCGGGAGGGGGGGAAATGTTATCTGGTGGTTCCGCTGGGCATGGAGCATGCTAAGCACGCTCTGTTATTACCCTGTGTTCCAGCCCTGCAGGATAGTCTTGTTGGAGGAGGAGTTGACTTAGGAATTTGATTGAGTGGGTGGGTTGTGTGTTTGAGCTTCTTGACACTACCGTAACAAATCAGAACAAAGCCAGTGGTGTAAACAATAGTTCTGAAGGCCAAAAGTTTGGAATCCAGTTGTGAGCAGGGTTGACTCCCTTCAAAGGCTGTTGAGGAGATCCTACTCATTTCCTGGAGACTGTTGACATCACTTTCCTTTGATGCTGAATGCATACAAGGGGGGTGGGGGAATGCGAGTTAAATAATCCCAAGATGACTCCGAAAAGAATATTCTAAGGTTTATTAAATGGGAAAACTCACAGAACAGGAACGGGGTCTGACCTCAAGGTGTGGAGCACAGGAAGAAGAGAGAGAGCTGGGTGGGATGGCGGCTTTTTGGGTACCCAAAAGTCACACCCCACCTGGTCCAGCTTCTTAGAGGCCATTGGCTGAAGGAGTTTCCCCATCATAACTTCTATGGTTTCATCACTTCAGCCTCCAGCATCCCCTCATCTCTGTGTTTCCTCATCTCCCTCTTCCCTCCTGAGGATGCTTGATATTGCAGCTGTGACTTATTCCTAATCTGAGATGCCCTCATTTCAACACCCTTAACTTTAGTTAAGTTTACAAATCCCTCCTTCCTCAAATTAGGTCACACTTAGGGATTCCAGAAATTTGAACACAGTCATGTTTC
The DNA here is from genome assembly GCF_000317375.1 of Microtus ochrogaster. Taxonomy (NCBI): domain Eukaryota; kingdom Metazoa; phylum Chordata; class Mammalia; order Rodentia; family Cricetidae; genus Microtus; species Microtus ochrogaster. The sequence goes on along the minus strand of NC_022011.1, from coordinate 65,697,963 downwards.
TTTTGGGGGTTTGAGACACCATTGAACTCAATATAGGGTGTACATATTTTCTTTACTTATTTCCCATGGTGAAATTAGCTCCAGGAAATAGGAACTAAAAAAGCAGCTACCCCCTTAGAGACACATGCCTTCATTTCTAGCAGTTTTAAAGTAGAGGCAAGAGGACCAGCTTGGACTATGTGAGAACCAGTCATAAAGAGACAGACAGACTGTGAGGTAGTTTTATGTCAACTTGACACAAGCTAGAGTCATTGCAGAGGAGGGGGCTTCAATTAAGAAAATGCTTCCATAAAAACCTGGCTGTAGACAAGCCAGCAGGACATTTTCTTAAGTAATGACTGTTGAGGGTGGGGCTACCCCTGAAATGCTGGTCCTGGGTTCTATAAGAAATCACTCTGAGAAAGTCATGGGGAGCAAGCCATTAAGCAGAACCCCCTATAGCTTCTGCATCAGCTCCTGCCTCCAGGTTCCCACCCTGCTTGAGTTCCCTTCCTTACTTCTTTCAGTGATGAAGAACAATTTGGAAGTGTAAGCCAGATAAATTCTTTTCTCCCTAACTTGTTTTTGGTCATGGTGTTTCATGCAGCAATAGCAAGCCTGACTAAGATTCCAACAAACAGAAATTAAGAAGCTTTTTAAACTCTCTGGTAGCTGCTTCTTCAGTCATTGGTACGAATTGCCTCTAGAGACCAGCTCCATGGTATTTTTCTAGACCTCAAACAAGTACCAGATGCCAGTGGGAAAACTGGGCTTCTTTCTTCCCCTCCCCTGCCTGTCTGTGCTAAGGTTTTCTATGACTCCGTCTCTCTGACACCTTTGGGTATTTCAGCCCTGGAAACTGCTATTCAAGAGAGGAAATCAAAGAAATGAGAAAAACATTCATTATTGTTGGAAAGGAATGTCAGGTTTGCTCAGCTCCAAGGTCAAGAAAGAAGGGGGGAGCTTCTGTGGAGTGGACGCATGGCTATTTATTTTTGAGTTACCAACATTCTTCAGTTTGTGGATGGAAAAAAAAATTAAAAGAGAAATCCAGGAGGATTATGTAAGGTCACTTGGCAAGTCGCAGGCTGACCCAGCGTTAATACCCAGGGCCTCTGGGTCCTCGGTTCTGAACCTCCAGGACACAATGCTTGTTGGGTTCTTCCTCCATTAATCTTTGGCTGTCTGGGCAGTTCAGGAAGGTCTTGACAGTCACAGCCAGATGAACACAAGGGAGAACTTAAGTCTTGATTCGCTACATTTGATCCGAATTCAATGGATGAGTAGAAGAAATGGAAGCTGTGTTGTGTTATTCAGGCTGTGGTGTGGATTTAAGCAGGTGGAGTTTACAATTCCATTCTAGCATCCGTTATTGCCGTGCCTTCCTTGAACCCAGGTACATTTCCGTGGCTGGAATCAATGGATAGAAAGAAAACAAGGGCTGGGGAGATGGCTTCAGGGGTTAAGGACTTGTCGTTCTTTGACCTGGGTTTGGATCTCCAACATCTATGCAGTAGTTGGGCACGGCAGCACTGTGGGGAAAGGGCACATCAACCGGCAGGTCTTTGGGTCTTCCTGGGAAACCTAGTCCTGCTGAAACAGTGAGCTCCAGATCCGGTGAGAGAACCTGTCTCAAAATAAGTTGAAAATAGCAATATCAATGGTAATATTAATGTGGAAGGGGGAAAGTTTTACAGTGTCCCACGCCTAGACAAAAGAACCACAGGTAGGTATTGATTACTGAATTAGTTCTTCCCAGGGCGGTGCTCCGTTATTGGTTGTCCAATGAGAGCAGTCAGCCTCAAAACTGCAGACAACAGAAATGAATTCAGCCGATTTTGTATGTGTGTGTGTGTATGGAACAAATAGATCAAAGACAAAAGCTATCAACTTGAGAGTGGGGGGTATAGGAGGGACTCGGGAGGGGTGGAGCAAGGAAAAGAATGGGGAAGTGATGTAATCCTCTCTCAACAAAAACCATCTAAGAAATCATTCTAATGGCAATAAAAATAAGATGAAGAGTGCTAGAGAGAGATCCAGTGCTGACCTCTAGCCTTCACATAGGACCTCATGAGCAAGTGTGCCCCTCCCATATGGACACACACAACAACAACAACAACAAAATGAAGGCAGTCTTCTGCATAAGGACCTGCTCTGACTATATAAGTAAAAGCTACCGCCCCTTTGGCAGACTTTGAACTTCTTTGAGAGGTCAGCCCTCTAATAATTTGATAGATACAAATTTTCTTGGGGACACAGTTAATTAAGCCAGTTCAAGGACCATTTTTCTTCATCTCAGGAACCACCAATAGCTCTAATGGGCACTACTGGGTGGGTGGTATGCTCAGCTCCAGTGCCAGGCTCGCCTAGGATGTGGACTTGGTGATGCTATTGATGTGTGCATTAGTTCATGTGTAAGTTCAAAGGATTTTTTTTTTTTTGGCTAATGCTTATTAAGTCTAGCGTATTAGCCTTCCCTTTATGTTAAGCGTGTCTCTGAACAGCTACCAGCCACAGACCTTATACTGAAATAGTCCATGAAAGACGTTTTTTCTTCTGACCTCGCAATAACCTTGGCCTTGTGGCTTAGTTTCACTGCCTGAGAGCCCGAGAGTTTTCAAAGCACATTTTAAAGTTTTTGTTCCACAAGGGACTGAAGAACACTCCTGGTGTGTGTCTAAGGGGAGAGTTGCTTTGGCAGTTACCTTGGCACTGACGCTTGCCAACCTCTCGGCACTCATGGTTGCCAGCTCAGAGGGCCAGCAGTACTCTAGAATGTGTTGAGTATAAACTTTGGCAAACATTGCAGCCAGTTTCTGCAAATATATCTAATTCCTTGTTTGATCAGCATGTGGGCTTCAAGTCTAAGTCTGCTTCCTGTTTTTCTTTTTTGCCTGGGCACAAAAATCATAAGGATTTGCAAGCTGGGAGGAATCGGGTTTGAATGCCCTGTCTGTTGGTCTGTACGGAGATCACTGTGAGACATCCTGCGGAGCGGGGACCCTTTTCCAGAATCTGTATCATCAGGACATCTGGCTTCCCAGCCTGTTTGTGCTCAGATGCATTCCTTTGGATTTATCAGTTCATTTCAGCTATAAAAATGGCTCCTAGCTTCTGTCTCTGTCTCTGTCTCTCTCTCTGTGTGTGTGTGTGTGTGTGTGTGTGTGTGTGTGTGTGTGTGTGTGAAGAAAGTAGCCTTTAGAGCTAGCCTTTTTCTCTGATTCTTTCCTTGGTCTCTCTGACAGTTTGTCTTCTACTCTGTCTAAGTAGTTTTAACCTGACATTGATCAATTTGCACTGTGACCGTTTCCCCTATGAACTATCTGGTTTGACTCAATTTCCCTCTGCTGCTGTGACCGCCATCTCTTCTGGGTCCCAACCTCCTATTCTTGTCTCCAAGTGTAATCTGGGTTTCCTGAGTCAAACCTAAATGTGATCTCCAAATTATTTGTCTCTTAGGGTGCTTCTGGATATAGGTATACATCAAAACTTTGTTGCTGAACAAGAGGAAACTTGTGGATAAAGGCTTCCTGACTCTTTCTGACCTTATTCGAGGTGTTCATGGCCTGATTTCTCACACTTCTCAAGAATGTACCAGAATTAAGAATCTTGTGAGATCCACTCAATCAGCTCTGCCAGTGGGCATGAGGTGGTAATTACTGAATTTGGAAGCTGATGAAGGTGTCATTTTGACAGTTCAGGGAACTGAGGTTTTTCTGTTTGCATGGCTTACAAAAAACATTTAGGAAGTGGAATGTTTTTATCCCCTCTTTGGTGACACAGCTTGATGCTGACTCTGGAGAAGTGGAAGCCAGTCAAAGGATGCTTGATGTTCAGTTAACACTGCCTAAATGCTGAGCGTGTCGGTGTCTTCTTGGGTGACAGACTGAGTCCCAGTTGGGATAAAGTAAGACATGAGCATGAGCATGGCATCTCTGACATGTTATGGATATCCCTATGGCCAGGCTAGAGCTTCCTTGGGGTGCTGCCTTGCATTTGAACAGCCCAAGAACCATTGTTAATGATATCTGGGAAGGAGTCATAATGTTTCTGGAGAGACCAGAAACTTTGTATTAAGAAGTTCGAACCTGCCGGGTGGTGGTGGCACACGCCTTTAATCCCAGCACTCGGGAGGCAGAGGCAGGCGGATCTCTGTGAGTTCGAGACCAGCCTGGTCTACAGAGCTAGTTCCAGGATAGGCTCCATAGCCACAGAGAAACCCTGTCTCGAAAAACCAAAAAAAAAAAAAAAAAAAAAAAAGTTCGAACCTTCCAGAGAATTCCCCCAGGCAGTAGTTTCTGCCAGTGGTTACTGTATTTGTTTTCTCTTCACTGTTTTACTGAAACTTCCTTAAAGCCATAGTTGCTAGCCGGGCGGTGGTGGCGCACGCCTGTAATCCCAGCACTCGGGAGGCAGAGGCAGGCGGATCTCTGTGAGTTCGAGACCAGCCTGGTCTACAAAGGGAGTTCCAGGACAGGCTCCAAAACCACAGAGAAACCCTGTCTAGAAAAAAAAAAAAGCCATAGTTGCTTTTAATGTTCCATCCTGATGTCCACACGCTTGCACATTTGTGAATACATGCATACATCATGCACAAATATGTATGTCAAGAGTCTTAAAGAGAGTCTTTAAATTCTTTTAAAAATTTGTTATTGTTTTTATTGAGCTCTATATTTTTCTCCCTTCCTCTCCCCTCCCTTTCTATCCTCTCCCAAGGTCCCCATGCTCCCAATTTACTCAGGAGATCTTGTCTTTTTCTACTTCCCATGTAGATTAGATCCATGCACGTCTCTTTTAGGGTCCTCCTAGAGAGAGTCTTAAACTGAGGTCAAGCTGACTCTTGGGGCTTTGTGCATCCTCTCTCTTGGCTCACCTTCAACTTCAGCTCAGCTGAGTAGACAGTTTCTCCATATGCCGCCTGCTTCCTTTCTCTCCTGGAACTCAGGGTTCTCCCTGGAAGTCGCAGGAGTTTGCTTGAGCCAAGCCTGTCCTCAGATAGAACTGTTCACTTCCTCTCCCCCAGTGGGGCAGGAGTGTTGGTGATTGAGTACCTTGGCCTGTCCTTCAAGGTTAGTTTTCTTGCTACTTAGATTCTCATGGGTCAAGGCCACTTGCACGCACGTGTGTGTGTGTGTGTGTGTGTGTGTGTGCCCGTGCCCGTGTGTGCCATTGCACTTATGTAGAGGTCAATGCACAGCTGTGGAGGTGCATTCCTTTCCTTTCACCAGGTGAGCGAACCGAATGCAGGTTCCCCCTTATGCCCTGGGCCATCTTGCCAGCCCAGGAAGTCACATTTTACCTCATTGATCGGCTACCATGGTTACCACTTCAGCTATCAATTGGAGACTGGGTCGCTGTTCAGTGGATAGATGCGTGTGGCGTGCAAATTTGCAGTATGACCAGAAAGGAGGTGAGAGCTACGGAAAAGCCAGGAAGTCCTACACTGAAGGAATTGAAGAGAAACGGTGTTCAACCACTGTCAGGGTAAACGATAGCAACCTGGAGTTCAGTGCCAAGGAAGAACGGAGTCGTAAGGAATGGCTTCCACATTTCCGACCCATACAGCTGGGCAGATGCTGTCATTCTTTCTTACAAACAGGGGCTTGAAGAAAATGGTGATACATTTGTATCGGACCTGTTGAGTCCAGCATAGCTGTGTGGTGGGGCATCAAAGAAGAGCTATCTCCTGGCACCCAAATAGGTGGTTTGGGAACCCTAGATTTGAGTAGGTATATCTATTTTTAGATCGTTAGTATTGGAAGGTAGAGTTCTGAAATATTTGAGAGGTGACCAGAGGTGAAGTCCCAGCAAAGGAACATGAAAAACAATGACCTGGGAAGTAGAAGCAAACCCAGAGAGACATGCCACCATGGAGGGACAGAAGTGTCCAGCAGAAGGGAGGTTAGCATGGCTGGGAGTTGTGAGGATTGTTAGCCACTGTGACTGAGCTCATCACGAGATTTTGAGTCAGAACCCTTTGCGTCAGAGGTGAAGGCGAAGGCCAGATTACCATAAAGGATGAGTGCAGAAGGCACTCATAAGGGGCCAGTGGTGGGGACGGATACTCTCTATCTATGGGATATGGGTATGGGCTCTGCAGAACAGGCAAACTCAGGGTTATGGTTGGAAAGGGAGGCCAGGGAAAAGCAGTTGGTGTTTAAGATTAATGGGGTTATTGGCATACTTGTGTGCTTATGTGCAGCTCGCAGCAAGGAGAGCAGGCGGTAGCCAAGAAAGCGTGGGGAGGCAGGTTTATGTTGAGGCCACAGACGTGGGGCTCTGAACTCAAGGGAGGTCAGAGTGAGGAGGAGGAAGGAGACTTCTCTGACTGAATGGAGTGGGAAGAGGCCCAGTCATCTGCGCTACACAGGAAGTTGACGTGTTATGTTATGTCCATGTCTGAAAATTGTCATCAATGACAAAAGGAGAGCCGTGAGGTAAAAAGCCTGGTGAAGATTCCTGTGAACTTAGGGAAAACTGAGGACAGACATGGATGGAATGCTGGGACATTCTTTTGGGCTGAATGCTTGTGTCGTCCTGGGAAGTCAGACATTGACATCTTCATGTCTAGTGTGATGGCATTTGGAGTGGGGGCCTTGGGAGGTAATGAGGTCATGAGGATAGAACCTCAAGACAGCGTTAATGCCTGTACTCACTTTTATGCATAAATCCCACCACTTGAGAGGCTGATGAGGAAGAATTATCTCAAGTTCAAAACCACCCTAGGTGATATGGTGATTTCCTGGGTAGCCTGGGCTTTACCTAAAAATATATAAACAAACAAGCAAATAAATAAACTAATAGTTAAACAAACAAATAAGCATCCTGGATTAGTGTCCTTGTGAGAAGAGGGAGGAAAATCAGAGCTTCCTGTCTGTACCCTCTGGGGGCACAAGGAGACAGTACAGTGGGTACCTGGTATGAATTTCCAAATTGCCGCTTCTTTCAGTTCAGAGCCACCTGCAGTCTGTGGGACAGGGGTTGTGGGCCCTATTATCTGCTGGCTTACAGTGACGTTTAAAAGAATATGAAACTGTAAGTGGCCCTGCGACCTTGACCTCCACACCCACCACACATGGAAAACAAACCCCACAGACACTAAATACGCTCATGCCGCCATCTTGGTCTCTGCCTACAAAGAGGAGAGATTTAAGTCTTTGATTTTGTTTGCTTGTTTGTTTATGTATTTATTTATTTTTTTTGAGACAGTTCTGCCTGCCCTGGAACTTGCTCTGTAGAGCAGGTTGGCCTCAAACTCAGGGATCCACCTGCCTCTGTTTCTGGATGCCGGGATGTGTGCAGCACCACCACTTGGCTAAATCCTTGCCTTTTTGATCCTCTGGTTCACAGTAATTTTTGGTAGCAGCCCAGACTGACTAATGTGAGAGACCAGAAGGAGGCCTGAAGTAATCTCTGCAGCCTGGGTAATCTGAGCAATCTGGGATGTCTTTCATCTGTTAGCCACCTCAGCTTAGCATGGAAAGGGTTTGGATTCTATGTGAGGGTTTGTGAAATGGAAAAGCTCATATACTGAGTCAAATCAGAGGAGGCTCAGGCTGGGCTCAGTAGAGGGGTAAGAACTGGGAAAGTGAGTGATGGAAAAGGCATTGAGAGGGTTATTCTTGTTATTCTTGGATGCGAAGCTAGGTTCGTTCGTCTTTGATGGTGTCCTTTGTCATCTTTGACTTTTGAGGAAAATTTTCTGTGGTGGCATTAACTTACAGTTTATCAACTGTAAGAGAGAGACTTTAATTTACCTGATTTCCAGATTGTTTTAACTGTATCCTCCTCATCCGTCTGTCATATGGTTGTTTTTGAGTTGGTAATAAATTATTTGGTAAGGAAGAGAACATTTAAGAAAGATTTTTGTGGACTCAGAATGTTGAAGGAGTCTGTAATGGATGTGTGGAAGGAGTTGTCTTTAGCAAAACTGTATGAGTAGCAGAAGGTGGGTGAGGCCCCGTGGCAGAGATGCTGTGACTGTAAATGGAATTCTCCAAAAGGGGAGAGGCTGAGGTTGGTGGGCCTCATCAGATCTGTGATTCACTCCCCTGCGCACACTTACTCAGTTATCTGAGTTAGCAGCGCCTGAAATGGCGCTAAATTTAGAACCTGAAATAAAGGGAGAAGAGCGTAAGTGCTGGTGTGGCGGTTTGCAGTGACACTTGCCGGGGCTGAGGTGTGAGGGTGCGACCTTGTGACTGCAGTTTGGGGAGGGTGTCCTGTTTGTTAGCTCCAGGCCCCAGAGCGAACGGGTGCACTTGCTAATCCTGCCTCCTTCTCCTTTCATTTAGCTCAATGCATCAAGAGAGTCCCCGTCTCTGGGATGCGTCACCACAGCTCGTGGTGCTTAGTAACGTCTCCGTCTCTCTGTCCTGAGGCTGTTTCTGAGGGTGACGTCCCTGGAAGAAACAATCCAAAGTCAGGCAAAGTAGTCCCCGGAGAGCAATAAACAGAGCAAAACAGAGTGTCCACTTTGAGTTGTTCCCTGAATCCAGTGAAGCCAGGCAGTGGAAGTACCTCCCTGGGCTGGAGCAGCATGCCATAAAGAATATTTATTGCCACATGAAGATTTAAGTTTCCAAGTTCAAATAGCCTATCCATCATTGTCAGTGAATTTCTTACCAAGGGCCCCGAGTTGATTGGCGTAGTAATGATGGGGGTGGCTCTGATTTCCAGAGAGGGTGCAAGAATTCATTTGAACCCCTATTTTCCCCAAAGTGAAGCCCGTCCCTTTTTTTTTTTTCTTGCTGGGAAACCGTGTGCATCCCGGTAGTCGATTTGTCAAGGACTTTGGCTTATGCTACTCGCTCTGACCCAACAGTTACCGCGCAAGCGGGTTGTCAACATTTATATTCTTCTTCTCGTTTAAGTCTCTGTGGTGGTAGGGAGGGGCTACGTTCAGCACCCAAGAAGAAAAAAAAATATAAAAATAACTTTTTTTTTTAATTGAAAAAAAAATTTTCGCCTCCTCCCAGCCTCCCATTTCCCTCCCCGTCCTCCCACTCCTCTCCCCCTCCCTCTCCAGTCTGAAGAGCAGTCAGGGTTCCTTGCCCTGTGGAAAGTCCAAAGTCCACCCCCTGAAAATAACTCTTGAAGAGCCTCTGCACCCAGTTGATAACGGTTCATTTAGACCTCTGTTACGTCCTGTCCCTTCCCTCATCCCCATCCAGGAAGGGGATGTCTGAAGCTGTCATTCCTGTTCAAGAACCCCCAAGGGAACCTGATTGGCCTGGGCTTTTCTCAGGCTGGTAGATCCCAGCTTAATGGGTCATGCAACTGTTGACGAGCAAACCACTCTTCTGTCCGGCCCCTCCACATTAGTCCCCTTTGGAGTATTAGGTAACCAAGTTTTAAGAGTGAGCAGAGGTAAGCCCCTGCCGTTTCAGGTGGATTATGCTGGAAAAAGCGTTACCTTCAATAGCCGCAGACAGTTCCAGCGTGCTTCACAAGGACACGATTGGCAGTCTGAAATGGGTGTGGGATGGCAGGTAGGTTGGAGAGCCAGCTGTGGTTTCATGTTTTTTGTTTTTTGTTTTTTTTTTTTTGTAAACTCCACTGTAAATCAGGAAACAACAGGGACTCCCATCCCTGCCCCCACGGGCTGCGGATGACGCTCTGAATGGAAAGGAGTGGCAGTTTGAGAATCCGTACCAGGTGTTCTTCTTACATTGTGTCAACATTCAACTAAGTGCCAGGCCCACCGCTGTGTAGATGACTTCCCTTTCCTGTAAAGGAAGCGCATTCTCAGAAAGGAGACTAGCAGCCTTGAGCACTTTTGTATCACGCTGGAAAAGGCAACCTCACATAATGAACAAGTTGATTCACAGAGGTGAGGCCAGAACTGTGGAGCAACATCATAGTCTGGGGAAGGAAAACGCGGATGTTTCATCTCTATGCCAACAGCTTCATGCCCATTTAATCCATGAGTGTGGATTCTAGCTAGTGTGATTGTGAACCAGTGGCTTCTCAGTCAAGTACCTAATAGAGGAGCTGTGGGTTTTTTTGTTTTTTTGTTTTGTTTTTTAAAGAATCATCTGGCTTATACAGCCTTTAATACTTTTGAGTTTCTGGAGTGCAAGCGGAGTTTTAATTGTCTCCGTAAGCAACTCTAGTCTGCTATGCCTGAGATGCTGTTTCTGGGGGTTTCTTGAAAGCGATCGAAGCCCACTGTAAGTCTCTAGTATTTAGATGTGGAAATTCCTTACCCAGAGAATCTAAGTTAGCCATCCTTACAAAAATATTGCAGTATTCACATTTGCTTATTCATTAGGAAGAATGAAAAGGAAAACTACAGTAACATGAGATTTATTCCATAAGCAAGTTAGCAGTTTAAAAACGAGGCCCTAGAAAACAAATTTACTCAGTAAAAAGTGGCAAATATGATGCATAGGTAGTTGTAATTTTAAGATAAAAAAATTGGACTCCTCTCCTCTCCTCTCCTCTCATTGCTGGCAATAGGGCTATGGGTAGAACTTCACAGTGAGCTAATAGGTATGTAAATTGGTACAATTTTTCCATACAAAATTTGGCAGTGTGATCAAGAGGCTTAAACTGCTTCTACTCTGTGGCCAAAGAATAGCTGGGAATATGGCCCAGGACAATTATCTGAATTGCAGACTAGTATAATCCTAGCATTTTTATACTTAAGACAATGGGGGAGCACAGTATGCCCACATATGAGATATTACAGGACCTTGACACACGGTGTTCATTACGAGGTTTTACTAACATGAGGATAGGCTGATGCTGCTGTGGAGAGACTCTGACCATTTGCACAGAACACATGCTACACGTAAAACAAATGCATGCAGAAATGGAAAAAAAAACCCCACCAAAGTAACAGTACTCATGCCTCAGTAAGAAGGCTACAGGTTGCATTCCTGTCTGTCTCGGGTTTTCAATAATACCGCTTTAAAAACATGCTTTCCTTTTATAATTAAAAGGAAACATCCATTCAGAGCTTTAAAGGCAAAGATTTTCTGAAAGGGTTGGACATTGGAGAGCTCATTATATCGAGTCAGTCTGTGAGGAGGAGATTGGGGGAGAATTTCAGCTGGCCTGAGAAGAGCTAAAATTGCTTGGAGTCATAGGTAGCAGGGAAGGCAAAATGAAATACAGGAAAACAGGGCATGAGGCAGATAAATACAATGAACAAAAGTTTTAATTTTTATTTTGTTTTTGTGATGGAATCTCATGCAGCCCAGGCTAAATCCCAGTTCACTGTGTGGCTAAGACTGTCCTCAGCCTGCTGAGTGCTGGCCTTGAGCCAGCACATGGGGCTTATTCTCTTCCAGGGTCAGGGTTGTGTGCTGTCAGGAAGCGGCCCATGATTTCTGATACTGGTCCCCTTATGTTGCTCAGCTAGGTATCACATGGATGCAGCGACAGCCGGTGGGTAAGGGAGTGGAAGATGGCCGCTTTGCAAGTTGGTGTGCTCATCCCTTCTTCTTCTGGGCCTCAGTTTTTAATAGTTGGTTCATTTAATTGAGGCTAAGATAACGATTTCAGAGTTGCTGTGTTGGCTAATGACTTCCTATTCAAGTAAGATGCCCCATGGACCATTGGTCTGACACTGCCCTTCAATTTAAGACTTTAATAGAGGGCTTTGAAGGAAACTGGTTGAGAAACACCTGTAATTTCTCATTAGGTGATGAAAATCTGAACACTTATTAACAATATTCCGATTCTCACGCCAGCTGTTAGCACTCTGGGAACCCCACCGATGTATCATTGAAGTTTCCAGAATAGATAATTAGTGTGGGTTAGTGTCTTGCTCTACCCACTGACACTCAAGGCCTGTTGATGCAGCCATTCTGTGTTCATGGGACCTGTAGGTCAGAGAGCCACAGGAAGCATTGTGATTGGACAGCGCTTCTGTACGGATTTCCGCTTAGCTATTTTGTGATGCTGCCTGTTTATTTAAACCTAATTAATGTTCAAAAGGTAACTAACAGGGATCATTAGAATAATTTGTTTAAACTACCAGTTTTGAAAATTATAGTATGATTGCCTCTCACAGTTTATAAGAAAAGAGATTTTTGAGGCACGGAAGATCAGAGGGTCAGGTAGTATTTATAGCGTTCCCTCCCACACAGAACTCAGACATCTAGCGAGCCAGACGTACCGCAAGGCATGTAATAGGCAAATATTTGGGTACAGTTATTTTTAATTCTCTGGTCCATCCTTCTTAAACATGTGAAAATTCATTTTCTGCTAAAACACACTGGCAAATAATTTTGCAAAGGCACGTGTGAGCATGTGTGTTACTGAAGTCTGTAGTTTGTTAGTGTCTGTGAGACTCACCTGCTCATGTAAGGGAGTACTGGGTCAAGTTGTCTACGCTCTTTTATTTTTCCCTCGGTACAACTGAGCCTTAATTGTTATTTCTTCTCCGATTTGTACTATTTTCTACGGAGATTATTGTTATTTTTCTTGCATATCCGATGTGAGAATCACTTCTGAGGTTTGGAATTTAGATTGAGTAGTTTAGTTGGTTTCCATTTACGCCTCTGGAGGAAAGCCTTTGTACTCGGTGCTCCAACAAATGTTCCATCCAGTACTCCAGCGAAAATGACCTCGCCGCCTGGGAATTAACAGAAGTAATACTGAAAACCCAAATCTCTCCCAGCAAGTCCTCAAGGGCTTTGCAAAAAAGTGGTGACTATCTCTCGTTGTGGTGACCTACCTAAAGGGCTCCGGCCAAAGCTCTTCTCTGAGCTTATTTATTTGGGCTTTGTAAAAATTTCGCTTTATGTGTCTTTATCTCTGTCTCCTCTCTTTCTCTATTTTTGTGTGCTTGTCTGTTTCTGTCTGTGTCTCCTCTCTCTCTCTCTCTCTCTCTCTCTCTCTCTCTCTCTCTCTGTCTCTGTCTCTCTGTCTCTCTGTCTCTCTGTGTGTGTGTGTATAGCGCACAGCATTTTGTTTTTTATTTCAGAAAATACACAAGCTAAGCATCCTGTTTCTGATGTGGATGGTGGGCAGTTGGAGGGTTTGCTGTTGGTGACCATTCTGGGGACATTTTTAGCTTTTTGTTAAAGAAAATGTAGAGGATATGACGTAACCTAGTGAGTTACCTTTCCCTAAGTCTAGTATTTATCTTCTGGGTCTATTTTTAGGATTGCCTTTGTCTCATTCAAATACCCTCTGTGTTTTCATTGTCTTCACAGCTGGTTTAGTTAAACTGAGTTGCTGCAATAAAAAAATCTCCCCCTCCCAGAATTTATCCTACGATAATAAAAATATCTTTCACTTAATAATGTAGAAGTTTCATTATCCTGCTAAATCTTCAGGATTAATGTGAGGTCCTCCATAAACTGCTTTGTCCACACCTCGTCTAAAGGAACAGGCAGAAGAATATGTGGTGGTGTGGCCGTTATCCTCTTCTAGACATGGTGTGGGCGTTATGCGTACGACTTGGGTTCCCAGTCTTTTGGTTAGAGCACAGTCAACATCTGGTGCAGTAGAGGCAGGGGAAGGGAGTTAGGGTTTCACGTGGAGAACCCAATGCTCGGACGTGGAGCTAGGTTCACTGTCTCCTCCTTGCTACGTTCCTTCCTGGGAGTTCTGTCGTGCTACCTTCACTAGCTTTGCTCTACCGCCTTTCTGTACTTCAGCCATTTACCTGCCACCGTATTAGGCACTGGGTCAGTGAAAGGCATTCAGATGCCAAAGACAGTGTTTGCTTTTGAGGGATAGGTGGCGTGGCACTCTTCCCCAAAGGGAATTAAGTGTTTCTCCACAATCTCATTTTGGGAAATATCGTCTTCCCTATCTCATTCCTCCCTTCTCGCCCTCACCGACATCCACCTGCACATCTACTCAAGAAGAGCTCACACGCTCACGCAGGCCCAGTTCAGATCTAAGTTCCTGACACAGATTTTCCAGCTGGTGGTTGGTTTACTAAATCCTGAGTAGCCCTGAAATTGACCTGCACATTCCTGGCTCATCCACTTCTCTGTATGCTTCCACACAGTCTCTGCTAGATGAGGCTGCCTGGATTATGGAGGCAGGAGGATGTTAGGGTTTAGCATAAGGTCACAGTACCGTCTAACTGTGAGAGAAGGTCTTTGTGACATTTACATTGTACCTGAAGGAAGGATTGTGTTCACCAAATAAAAAAAGCCAGGGACTAGGGTGGAAGAGTGTAGGTGTCGGTCTTCCAGGCAGAGGGGATATCAGCAGGCAGGCATAGAAACACGCAAGTTGATGAGATCTTGTCTGAAATCTTGTCTCTATCAATCAGCTGCCTGACCAATAAACAAGAACCCTCTGCAAACCCTTTCCACGGGCACATTGTCAGCCATTTTTTTTATTTGAAACAAAGATGTTGCTAAAGCAATACTTGAATGCCAAACAGTGATTATTTGACTTATAAACATTTTGATCTGAGCATGTCCCCTACCTCACAGCAAGAGCACAAAAGTAATTTGGTGAGAGCTACTCATGGTTACCTTAGCTAAAAGAGATACCACGAAGCCAAAAACCTAAAAACAAATCAAACCCCCACATTTTACTTTGTAAACTTTTTTTTTTTTGTTGGTCATTGCACTGTTTTGGCAGTCAAGGTGCAGAGGAGGTCAAGGATTCAAGGCAGTCGTGAACTGTTGGATTTGTGGAAAGCCAGTCACGTACAAGATACCATGCTATGTGGGATGATGATGAGGAATGGAACCCTGTAGGCTCTCTTCCCATATGTGGTGGTAGGGACAGAGAAGGCATTGGGTTGGGGGAGGGATTGGGAGGGGAGTAGGAGGGGTAAACTGTGACCAGGATGTAAAATAAATAAATAAGTTAATTCGTTAATTAAAAAAATAAGAATGGCTCCATAGGTTCATGGATTTGAATGCTTAGTTATCAGGAGGGGTAGGACTTCGAAGGGATTAGGAGGTATGAATTTATTGGAGTCACTAAGTGTGTCACTAGGGGTAAGTTTTGAGGTTTCAAAAGCCCACGACAGGCCCAGTGGCTCTCTCTTCCTGTTGCCTGCGGATCCAGTTGTAGAACTCTAAACTCCTTCTCCAGCACCATGTCTGCCTGTGTGCTGCCATGCTCCTTGCCATGATGATGATGGGCTAAACCTCAGGAACTGTAAGCCAGCCCCAATTAAATGCTTTCCTCTATAAGAATCGTCATAGTCACAGTCATGGCGTCTCTTCACAGCAGTAGAGCCCTGACTAAAACACCGTGGAACTCACAGGTTATAGACACTGGTCATCATTTTCATACATGTGTGCTCCTGGGAGGAAGTACAGTTCACAGTAAGAGGACAAGATGGACAAAGCCTAGTGGTGGATGGACATGGGTGTGTCCGAGGATACTGGGTTGGCTGTAGAGGGGAGAGAGTGCAGAATGAGGGATCCAAGAGGAAAAAAAATGCAGGAACCATGCTAACCCATTTTCAGGATTTGGGTCTTTATTCCAAAATGGTGAGAAGGCATTAGAAGATTTTTGATAGGAGCCAGCATAATCTGATTTTATCTATCTATCTATCTATCTATCTATCTATCTATCTATCTATCTATCTATCTATCTATCTATCTATTGGGGAAGAGATATTGGGTGGTTCGTAAGAATGGATGGATGCTTGCTATTGGTTGGTTATCAAATCAGAGAGAAAAACTCTTCCTCAAATGAAGGGCATACATTTTACCTTAAAACCCAAAACCAAAACCAAATGTATCCTTCCCAGCAGACCTGGAATCGGTAGCTGATTCATTTCAGCTTTGCTGAGGGAGCAGGGCTGCCCCCTTCCTGCCTCCCACTCCTGCTGAATCTTTGCAGATAAAGGAATCAAATTACTTCCCATTCCTCATCAGTGTTTCTCAAAAGGTGAGGGCTTTGATTGTAGCCATCTCCATGGTCCAGGCCTTGCTTTGGTATATCTGTGGTAGCTGTCATCCTCTGGTTGTCTTTGTGGGGGCGGGGGAGGCATAGCCATGTCTTGATCTTAGTGTCCCAGTCTTTCCTGTGGTTGTGAGCAGCAGTGACCACCAGCGGAAAGCTGGACCGGGGTGTTAGTAACACTGGGTCAACAATGGCTAGGAAACAGGGAGGAGACCAGTGTGCTAATCTCCTAGGTTTGTTTTGGAAAATAAAGACTGTCGCCTTCATGAAAATTGCGGCATTATGGAATGTTTTTGCCAAGCGATGGATTTTTTTTTCTTTCCCCAGCAGAAATTTGAGAAGGTGAGAGATTCTGAGTAATATGTCAATCACATGGGAAATCTGTCATTTTCTGGCAAGTTGAGTAGGCCACAGGTATTTTTTTTTAATATGCCTTACCTTCACTCATTCTTTTATGAATTATGAAGTCTTTTTTTCCTGAAGCCATCAAACGTGACAGGGAAGAAGAGGGGAGCTGGTCCACATATTCATCCTGGGGTGTCTCAGGAGTTTTCAGTGTCTGCCTCTTCATCGCTACCTCTGTTTCTGTCTGTCCTTCCCACTCTCCTCTCGCCTCCTTGATATGACCGTCAGTAGCATTCATTCCAGGGCTTTTCTGAGGGTGATTTTCTGGGCATCGGGTTGAGGGGGCGGGTGTGGTGATAAAACACCAAACAATTGGAGAGGTTAATTGGAGAGCAAGAGGGCTCGCCAGAGGCACCGAGAGTGGTGAATGCTGGGAGGTAGAGGCGCTCCAGCGAGCATGCCAACATTAGCATAAGGAGCAGTCAGCCAGGCCAGATCAAGCAGGTAGGCAGCCGGAAGGAGCTGGCATGAAGTTAAGTAGGGCAACAGGAGGCAGGATGCCAGCCTCAGCTTTGGTGACTGAGCCCAGGGACCTACGTGGGGATTGACAGGATCAGGCCCTGTATCAGGTGCAAACATTAGGAAAGCTACCCCAGAGCCCAGGCTGAGAGTGAGAATAATCACAGCAGCAGCCCAGCGTACACGGGGGGAGCCCTGAGGCTGTGCTTGGCATCCTTACGAGCCTCTTCTACCTGCACAAGAACCTTGGTCTGATCCACAGTCTGGAAGCGAGAGAAGTGAGGCACAGAAAGGCAGAGTAACTCGGCATTGCCTAGTTGGGATGAGGCCCGTGGAGATACGCTGTCATCCTCATAACCTCCCGTTATGACCCTGTCACACAGTGGCAGGTATTGACACACCCAGTGCAGGTGCATGACCCAACAACTGCCTTTACCCACACTGCACTGTGTGGGCCTTCCAGGTGGTAGTCTACACAACCCTGCTTCTGTTCTACTTACCTTAAACACAAACCAGTTTGTCCACTCTACCGCCTCTGTGTCTTTCCCACGTTAGTGCGTTAATTCTAGGACCATTTGTTACCTTGCAGTTACAGATGAGACCCAGAGGATTCCAGGCCATGCCTGTGTAGCGAGGCTGAAGACAAACTCAGATGATAGCAAATATTGCTGGATGCAGAATATGAGGATTTAAATTTTGTTTTCCCCTCATCCTCCTTTCTGCCACATTGCCTGAGGGAGTCAGGGAAGAATCAAAGCTGTGGTGTTAACACTTACAGTGCTGTGCAGAATTCTAACGGTACTGAAAAGGAGAAAATCAGCCAGCAGGCCACAAATGCAGACACAATAGCAGTGTATTCCCAGGGCTAACCTGCCAAAGATATCATGCTTGTGTTCCAGTTCATGGGCCAGCAGGAAGGCTGGCTTTGCTGGGTCCAAACATTACCCCTCAACCTCTTTCAGGACCTCCAAGAGTCCTGCCATAGAATATATAATTACGTTGACTTAGAAGAGTTAAATTTCAGAGAAATCTGACTGAAAAAACTTGGGTATCAATTTCTTTTGCTTCTAAAACTACTCCAACTATCCTGCTCGTGGCTACTCACAGCTCGTAGCATATCACCTTTTCTGTTCCTCTCTCCCAGCCTCACCAAACAAACAGAAGACAAAAATACTTGGTTCTGTATTCTGACAAACCCCTGAGTTTGCTGAACCTCAGGGCTCAGTAAAGAAAAGTAACTTCTAATGAGACCTAAAGTAAGCCCTGTGGCCCAACCCCCATACCCTATATAAGTTGTACCCCATCTCTAATAAACGGAGGCTCTGACAAAAAAAAAAAAAAAAAAAAAAAAAAAAAGTAACTTCTCACAGATCACCCTGTCTAAAGCCAACAAAGACAAAGTGGAAAAAATGATGTCCTACCACATCAGGTGGTTTGGTCTGGGCCCTGCCGTTTCCTCAGCTCATCCAGTCAGTTGAGGCATTTGTCAAACACCAAGGCGAAGCTCTGTGAGAACCGTGCAGGGTTTATAGACATAGAAGCCTACGGGAGATACCTTGGTGTAGAAGCTTCTGGCTTGAGCCACTGCATGTATGGCGAGGTAAAAGGAAGTGTGCTAGAGAAACCCGGTCGGGAGAGCACCCTCCCATTTGTGACAGTCTCTGCGGGGAGGCTCACTGGTTTGGAAGCCACTCAATTGTAAGAGGCAGGTGTGGTACTGAAATACCACTGTAAGACAAACTTCCGGGTGTCCCAGTGAGCTCACCAGGAGGAAGTGGTCCTGCTATCCTTTCAGCCTGGAAAACTCATAGCCAGAAGCATGAAGGTACCGTCCTGGGTTTTTTCGAACGTCTTGCTGTGGGGGACATCCTGGAAATTTGGCTCTTGGAACTTGAGCCTGATAGCCTTGCTGCACTCCTTCATCCAATGCTGGGGACCTGAGATGGTGTGAAACAGGAAACTTTGGGGGACCTTTCAGAACTTCTAAGCCAGGCAGCCTTTGAGAACAGAGATGGCCACTTCCCAGGCCCATCAGCAGTTCCAATTTCTTTCTTCTGTTTCTCTCCTTTAGGGAGTCTTAGAACCAAGTCCTTCCTCAAGGTTTATCTGCACTGTGGGATCTATTCAAGCACTGGGTTGAGACCTTTGGGTGACTTGTAGTTCGGGCAGGTTCTAGTCCCGAAGGGGGCAGACTTCCCAGTCTCTTGTTCAGTTTGCAGCTCTCAGCTTATGGGTGCAAGTTAGTTTTCTCCTTCCTCCTTTATCCGCGGATCGAACCTAGGTCTCACAACTTGTAATACGAGCACCTTTGCCGACACCTACACTGCTTTACTGGCCTCTAGCTGGTTTTTGATTAGACACTTTTCCCAATGGAGGAAGTAGGAAAGCACAGGATGTTCTCCCTCATCCCAACCATGGTCACCTTTCTCTACTTCACCGCTAACTCTTGGGAACATGCTCCCACTTCTCACTATCTTGAAAGCTTCATCATGAAGGTGGGTGCTGGGGTGCTGGGGAGCTGGGGAAGTGGCTTGTGTTTTTCTACACAAGCGTGAAGACCCAGATTCAGATCCTTAACACCCATATGAAAGATACAGTGTGTATCTGTAATCCCAGAGCTGGGATGCAGGGGAAATAGTAGGTACCCAAAGTGGCCGCCATTCAGGCCTGCAAAACTGGTGAGTTCTGCAGTTTAGTGAGAGACACTTTCTTTAAAAAAAGAAAAAAAAAGGTGTGCAGCTGAGGAAGATAACTCTATTGACCTCTGGCCCCCATATGCACACACAAACACACACACACACACACACACACACACACGAACAGAAAGGAGAGCAGGAAGAGAGGATAATCGATCGTGATGGTGTGAGCCTCTAAACCTGGAACTCATGAGGCAGGGTAGGAAGATCTCAAGTTTAAGGATAGCTGGGCAACAGAGTGAGACCCTGCGTAACAGAAGAAAGAAGGGGACAGAAGGGACGGAGAGGCAGAAAGAGCAAAGCTGGTTATGTCATTTGTGGGGACAGGGCCAGGGGAAGAAGAGAACACTCTAAATTACATATAATACAAGTCAAGGAAGGCATGTATAGAATACAGGCTTTAAAAGAAAGCAATTTATCCTTTCTGGGTGGGAAAAAATGCCTTGATTGGGTGACTTCTGGGGTCCCTTATTGGCTTGAGATTCCGAGTTCAACATTTGTCTCTGGTTCATAGGAAGCAGGCAGAGGCAGCCTGGTCCTTGGACACATCTACTCTTGCCCTTCCAGAGCTGGGTGTGGGGTTACACAGAGTAACACAGCCAGGGCACTTGACTTAGGGCCTCTGTCCTGACCAGCCTGCCCGGAGTCCAGTGGCAGACTGTCGTATGAGTCACTCATGAAGCAAGACCCTGCTCTTTACACCCCGCCTTTAGGCTCTGCGACAGCATTAGCAGACAGTGCACAGGGGAGCCAGATGTGAAGAGCAGCGGATCCTCGCACAGTTTCCCAGCAGGGAGTGTTTCACCCACTTTGGTTGTTTCTAAAAGCAGACAACTTCTTTTTCTCTCTCTTTAACTGTTTCTTGTTTAAAAGTAATCAGGAAATGGCTATCCTCTCAGGTGAAGCAGTAAAGGAAGGAATTATCTTGGGGAATTTGAGAAGGAAAGAAAGACCATGTCTTGGCTTTCTGCATATTCTGGCCAAGACATTTTTTTGGCACTAGTTAAAAAGTTTATTAAAGCCACAACCTGAAGTTAGGGGAGGTGGGAGTTGGATCTGGGAGGAGTTGGAAGAGTTGGGGTGAATGATGAAATACATTGTACGCCATTCTCAAAAACTTAATAATACTGTATTAAAATACAACCCAATCTGACACATGGATTTGAGCTTTGAATTCCTCTGGCCCAACCCTCTTGCAATCTGGAGTTTAGGGGAGCTGGGCGGTCTACTGGCCAGCATCCTGCACCAGCACACATCTGGCAGCAGATGGAGCTAGCTCAGGATTCTTTGTGTAGAATCTGTTGAACACACCTACCTCCTCTCCCGCTGTCTTCTGGGTAGGCACAGACTCGAAGCCAATATCCTTGTGAACTTGTCATCTAGGGAGATTGGAGGACCCAGGTCGCCTTGCCATCCTTTTAGATTTGAAAGTGATTAGGCATTTGGATGCACAAGTATGGCTGAAAGCCATTAATGGTTGGGGCATCCCAGACCTGGAAGAATGGCTGTGCTAGCCTATCTGGTAGCTCGTGGGTGACCTTTGATGGCTCGGCTTGTTGCTCTAGTCTTAGGCTTTTCAGAGATGTATGGCTGGGAGACTGACCTCTTTCCCCAGGTCTGGACCAGTGACTCCTTGCTGAGTGCCCAGGAATTGCAGCCAATGCCTTCTGGCTGACAAAGCAGGGTTGTCCCTGGTAAGTGTTTATGTTGCACTTCAGACCTGCAAAGTTCATTCTCTGAGTTCTTTCCTTCCTCGGTGTCACAGCTAAAGAGACTAAAGCCCACAGAGGTGAGGACTGACTGGCCAAGTCAGCTGGCAAGGGAGTGGCAAAGCCGAGGTGGGGTTTCTGGGTTATTTCTTACCCCAGTGGTGTCTGCAGCTCCTCTAGTAATGATGTTTGTCCCTTACCAAAATCTTTCCAAATGTAACTGGGTTCTTGCTAGAGTGAGCTGTAGATTTTTACCGGGTCAGGCTGCCGTCCGTTACTGGTGAGCAGGCAGCCTTAAGTAAGTAGGGGAACTTCATCTCGGGTGACCCCATTATAGAGGTTGCCCTAGGGTGGTGTGAGTATGGTGTGGAGTAGGAGGGAGTTGGACCTTCCTGGGTGAGTTGTTGGGGATGCTCTCTGCTCTTCCAAACTGTTAAAGGTTTGTGTACAGGAAGCAGACAAAGGGTTCTAGCAAAACCTTAGTCTCCTACTTAAAGAGGAGTGTTGAACAAATTGAACTAAAAGACTGTTTGATTTTTGCATGTAAAAGCTGGGAGGCTTTTGGCTTCCTCTCCAGACTCTACTACTGACACAGAGGCGTTATCTTGCCAGGAAGGGAGAGAGAGAGAGAGAGAGAGAGAGAGAGAGAGAGAGAGAGAGAGAGAGAGAGAGAGAGAGAGAGAGGAAAATATTGAAAACTTTTCCTATAGAAATGTCAGAGATCTTTCCTTCAGTATCCTGTCTACTTCCCTTCGCTGAGATTACAATTTTCTGTATGACTTAGTGTCTTTTTCAGTTAAATCACCTCCACAAAAAGTACAGATGTTGGTATCTGCATGCCTGTCTCTATGAATAGTCAAAAATAAAATCTCTCCTTTGCTTCCTCTTCCATCTGTACATTGAATCAAGAGGATGAGCGCCTGTCTTTCGAATATCTGATAACCCTCCTTTCTAAACATTCAAGCAGCCTTTTCGATATTGCTCAGTGTTCGTTGTGGAACTAACGATCCGGGCGAAACAGGAAGCATCTCTATGCTGGATAGGATGCTTGGAGTCACCCTCCACTCTCCCAGGGAACGCTCTTCAGCTGACTGAAGCAGGGAAGCAGAGCCAATCAGAGGCCGCTTTCCTAGCTCTGTCACCAGTCTGTGGTTGAGGAAGGCTTTTGCTTCTTATGCTCTGTATAAGGGGAGGCAGATAAAATGCCAGGTCTGGACTGCCTCTGGGGATAACCTCACCCTGTGGGATGTGAATGAATAGCATCTTGCCTGCTAAATTCCTAGGGATTGATAAGGCAAGGAGCAGTTTTTCCAAAGAGGCCTTTTTCTTTTTTAGCTCTGGCTGTGGTTTCTGCAGCAGATTTGTTTTTGCCTTAAAAGAGGTGCTGTGGATTGTCAGACCTCCATGTATGACAGTTTGTACCTGCATGGAGTTGAAGACTCGGAGGCTGTAAGTATTTCATAGATAGCCGGTTCCCTCTCTCCTCCTCTTCCTCCTCCCATTTCCCCCTCCTATTTCTCAGGCAACGCAGGAAACATGGAGCTGAAAGCCAACAGCATTGGGGTGCCTGCTGGCAGCTGTGTGTTCGCTGTGTAGTTTGCGGCTAACTGAGATTATTTATGGCAAGCAAGAGGGAAATTAACTTGCTAGCGAAGCCACCTACGAGAATAGGCTGTTGGGATTTCTGTGTGACCAGGGCCACATTTGATTCACGAGGGGTAACGGCCCCTTGAAGACTGGTTTAAACTGTGCAGACTGGTTTAAACTGTGCAGAAAGTGCTCTTTTTTTTTTCCCCAGTCGCAGGATTCACGGGAAAGACTCATTCATTATATAATAACACTGTTAAGCTGGTATGAATGGGAGGTCCTCAGCTGTGGCGGTCTCATTATGTGCTTACTGGCCCAACAAGCCGTTTCTGCTGCTGCTTTGTTAAGGAAATCAGATGCGAGGGTCGTGCACACAATACTCCAGCGCAGCAGGCGGTAGGTGGTGTCCCCGTACTATGTCCTGGAAGACCGAAGTGAACTACATGTGTTTGGTCTTAGAAAACTGGACTGTTGTTAGGCTGTTCCCCTGATAGTTCAGCCCCCTGCAATGTTTTCCAGTCAGGATGGAATGCTTTTCTGCAATCCCGAATTTGTAGCATAGTATGCTGTATGTACAATGTGCATTGAGGTTAAAACCCATGACTGGGTTCGTCTTTTTACTACTGTTGGTGGTAGCACCTGTTTTTGCATGGGTTACATCGAAACCTCGCAAGGAAGGATGATCAGAGTTGGCCCATGGGACATGCTGTCGGGGGGGGGGGGATCTGAATTTTATATGAGTACAATGCCTTGCATGTTGCCACATTCCGAACAGGAACGTGTTATATAAGGTGCTCTGGCTAAATCACCCAATAAACAGATTATAACAGAAAAAAGAACCCTATGGCGTACGTCACTGTAGACGTACGCATCACAGTTGCCATCCACGACAGACAGCAGCCCTCGGGTCTCACTGAGCTCTCCATTTCTCCTTCCTGTCTGTGTGAGCCCAAACTCTAACTCTAGTTTTCTTCTCCTGAAAACTCTCTCTGCATCTCGCCCAGCGTGCTTCAGAACGACCAGGTTGTCAGTGTATTGCAAGGGAGTGTAGTCTGTAACGTGGGGGCTGAAGCCAAGAAGGCTCACTCTTGCAGGTAGCGTTGAGAAATGCAAGAGATAACTCCCGAGTTTAGCCCCCGGCTTCCCAGCCGGGTTCCTTGGGGCCTTGCCAGTTCTTACGCCCTGTCCTCACACTCACCTATAAAACATGCGATGCCTTCATGAGTTGTAAGTTTTCCTTTTGATCATGATTTTGGACTCGGGCAGTGTCGCTTTGAAGTGGATTGGAGTTTGTTTGCTCATCTGCCCGAAATGCTGTCAGAAGCCAGCTGCTGCGAGCAGCCGAGTCGCCTAGGAACTAATGTGTGCAGCTCCTTGTTCTCCAGAACTGTCTAAATTTCAGATGCACTGGGTCAGAGGGGAGCCATTTAAGTACAGAAACATTTGTTTGGCCTTTTGGTCTAGCCTCTCAGGACAGCTGGTTTTCCTGCAGGGTGGCTTGATTTGCGGCTGGAGCTGCTTGCTGGCGGGTAGTGCTCAGTACTGCAATGCCGTGTTCCCAGTGACTCAGTGGTGGCCAGCAGGCTGAGCCTCCTGGGGATGGTGTGCATCTGTGGAAGGGGGACAGGTAGACAGGCTGAGGCGTGAAGGAAGGCCAGTTCTCACCTGAGAGTCCCGGAGGCCTTTTTGGGGTGGGATGAAAACCAGGGCACATACATCAGAGGGGAATACGGAGATGTTCAGAGGACTGACCTGACCCTGGATGCTCATTCGAGTTTATTTGTTTTTATAAGGAAGAATAATGTGATGTGTTACCCAAGATGGTGTGAACAGAGCTTCAAGCCAATGGAGAAGACTAGGCCCAAATAGCTGAGCCGGTGGAGTGCCAGATAAAGCCACACCTGGAGTGCCACATCCTCGGCAGTCCCTCTCAGGGCCAATGCATTTATGGCTGTAAGTGTGGGGTTTGCCCAGATCAAAGCCGAGCTCGTGGCGCGGTCCGGCCGGATAGGTATGGAAGGCTTCGCTCCTAGCAGCTGCCTCCTGAGGACTGACAGGCACTAAGAGCTCAAAAGGGCACTTCCTCTGGGGGGCTGGGGAGTCCCCACCCTTCTGTGCTACTGCAGATCCTTGTGGGGTGAATGGAGGGATATCAGCATGTCAGACACGCTAATAGTCAGCGTGTTCATGCCGTGAGTCTGTAACAGAGCATCTCTCCCAGAGACAGATGTTTTACTCTAAGAATACAGAATCCATGTGCACTGCAAGCACATCTCAGATTCAGGACCTGGAAGATTTTGGCACTGTGGTGGGAGGTTTTTCTGAAGAGTCTGGCGGACAGGTGGAAATTATCTTTCTAGGGCCCTAGATGGACGACTATGGATTGGGTCTCTTATTGCACACAGAAGAAAGGATAGAGAAGCATGCTGGAACGTAGTTTAGTATGGACACATTGGATTCTTTAGTCCCGAGGAGCCTGTTTGGGCAAGTCGGTTAGCTTCTGCTCTGGATTTCAGGAAGGTAGTCAAGGGCCAGGATCATTCCCAGTGATAACAAACTACAAACAAAACAAGACAAAACAAAACAACAACAACAACAACAACAAAAATGAAAAACCTGTTCAGTGGCCTCGGCAAGGTCTCTCATAAGAGTAGGAGATTTTGCATTGTCTGTCACGTTACTTCACAATTTCGGTTTCTCTGAGGGTGCAAACCAGGCGAGGACTCCACCTCTGAGCTTTGCCCACAGCCCCACGTTACTTTGCGGGTCACTTTAACATGAACAGTAGAGTTTGTCCTCGTGACGAGTCTGTGCTGACACTGGGCCTCTCACAGCGGCTCATGTATACAGGCTGTCATTGGCTTCTGTGTACGTGTGACCCAGCACCCTACTTTTACTGCTCCAGTGTCTATAATACAGGTACTGGTGGCTTATTATATAAACAACCATAGTTTTTTTTTTTAAATAGGAATGAATAAGCAGAATCAAAAAGCAGAAAGGTTACCTGAGATCCACTACTTTTCAGATAATCACTGCTTAACTGTGTCGTGCTATTTTTGGCTGTCAATGCCCAGCCGTGTCAATAGGTTGTTCTCAACGTGCTACTGTGTGTCACGTTCTAGTCTGTTGAGTCTTGTCCTCACCGGACTAAATACCAAGCATGCTAAACCTGGAGCCAGCCAGTGCAGGCAGTGCTTTGCACAGCCACGTAGAATTCTGAATGCTCTTCAAGGAAGCATGGATTCTCAGAGTACTTTGCAAAGCGAGGCCAGGCTTAGCTGTACAGAGGAGCTGGTGTCTTAGGCCCAAGCTCTTCCATTTCTAGATGCTTCAATTTGAAAGGAGATGGCTTGGTCATTTTCAGGGAGAAAGATGATCAGGCCTTAATTTAAAGCCTTTATTACAGAGGGAAACAGTCTTAAGATATTCTCAGTCACACAAAGGAGATATAAAGTACTTATCAGTGTAAATAGAGTGATTACAGTGGTAAAAAAATAAGGTGAAAGAAAGTTGTACCAATTATAATGTATGTTATCTTGAAATACACATATAAAACATGTATTTAAATCTATATGTACTATGCACTGTTCTAAGGGTAACAACATATTAATTTTTCAAACTATTTGTTTCCAATAAGCTGCATAACTCTGTCTGTTTATCTAAATGTCTGTGCCCCCACATGTGTGTGTATACTGTGCCATCTCATACATCACATTCAAACACACATGGGTATGCTTCATGCTTTGCTGACTGATGGTTGATATTCAGTGGGATGCTTTTACCATAGAAATTTAGGAGAAGGAAGATTAACCACTGCTGATGTGATGAAAGATACGCAAGACGGTTGAAAAGCCACAACTTCTACTACAGAAAGAAGGGTTACTGTTTTTAAAGGTGCCGCGAAGTTGTTTTGTGTATGACGATATGTCCTTGTGCTTCTTAGGGATGAAGATAAACTTCAAACTGAGGGTTGATGTATTTAAGGGTCTTCAGGAAAATGTTCTAGAGACACTAAGGTGTGGATTTCTCTTGGAAACAACTGAACCAAAGGCCTCTGTTCTTTGGCGGCTCAGCGAATCCCTTCTGGGGCAGTAAGTCTTCACGGTCCACTTCTAGAGTAAGAACCCTAGTTTGTAAATGTGTCTAAGGGCTGGGTTTTGGCATCCCTAGCATTTGTGTGAGCGATCTGACCAAGGAATGCAGTCGTTTTGCTCAGCTGAGCTATTGCGGTGGGAAGCCAGGGTCTGTGAAGTAAACGGTGAGTGAGCACAGCCTTTTCTTCAATCAAATTTCTATAAAGGATGGTTTCTAAAATATGTTTAGAAATGATTGCCACATTAAATTGTTGTGATGCTAAAAGAAAAATTCCTTAAATTTGACTAGAACCCGTGAATTTTCCCCTCCTGCTAGTTTCTTGTTAGTTTTCTACTTTGGGGTGGCAGGTGGAAGTATGTATATCAGCCATCACCCCTGTTCAGGTGCAGCTTTTATTTCTTTAGTTTATAACGAGTCATGGGAAATTATTTTTGCATTGTATGACTGAAGTGCCTGTGAGAACAGCTCAAGGAGTGGGTTTTGGCTCAAGGTTTTGGAGGGTTCTTGGCTTCATGTTCTTGGGTAGAATATCACCGTAGCAGCAATGTGTGGGAGAGGAACTTCTCCATCTCGTGGTAGATAAGAAGCAGAGAAAAAGGAAGACAGGAAGGGACCAGAATATAGCTTCTGTGACCTAGTTCCTCCAAGTAGGTCTAAATTTCTTTCTTTGAGCACTTCTTGATAAATGCCATAGAGTCATGAACCCATGACTCTATTAATAGATAAGAGTCCTCAGAATCCATCCACCTCCTCAAAGTCCACCACCTGGCAAAGAAGCCCCTTGAGGGACAGTTCATGTCCATAGCACGATTGAGTCCAGAGTTTTAGAATATAGTACCATGGCTCCAATTATATGTCCTCAGTAAATGCCACATCACCCTGTGGCAGACTTCTGTGTGATGCTCAGTCTGAAGCCAGCAGTAACTTGCACACCCATCACAAAGTGAGGGGACCACAGCTTCCCTCTGCAATTAGTCTTCCATTTCCATTGGATCTTATTTCTATGTTGATGGTCCTTGTCGTTCTGGTCTCCATCTCTTCTTTAATATCCCTTCTCCAGGTAAGCAAGGCAGGAAGGAGGAATAGAGGAGGCGACTGCACTGGTTATCCCTTTTCATCTTGTCTTGCCTCCCCCACTTGTCCTTTCAAATAGTAGTCACGTCGTGATTTCACTCACATATCAGTGGAGTTAAACTAAAAATTAGATCAGCAAACTCTACAGATCTCTATTCGGCTTAAGAAACAGGCAGACTTAAATGCTTTTTAATATGTTTGTATCAGCCATGGGGCTGTGAAAACAGGAATTTTAACCAGCTGACTGAGAAAGGCCCCCTTTTACATGGGAAAATTTTAACCAATTTTATAGGTATATAAATACATGTAGATACACAATTTAAGAATTTACTGATAATTTATGAATAATTTATTTTCAAACAGTTTTTTTTGGGCTGGCAAGATGCTTAGTGAACAAGCCTAATGATCTTAGTTCAATTCTCAGAAACGACATAAAGGTTGATTGAGAGAAATGGTGCCATAAAGTTGTCCTATGCCTGTCCCAAATGCCCACACATACATCATCATGAACATACAATGATAAACAAATTTCAGAAAGTACTAAAACAATTCCTTTGGTATACCTATAATTTCACCATCCATTAAAGACTAAATCAAATTTCCATATTAGTTAGATGAAGGCACTTGTTTAAATTTGTTCCAGTTCCTGTCTGTTTTGTTAACTCATACCATCTCTTGTCTTCTGGGTTGTTGAAGAAGTTAAGTCAGACATGACTTGCCACAGTAATGTCTGTCAAAGTGACTGGCCATGCAATCTCCAGCACCACTTCCATCAGGACACTCTTAACAAAGGCAGCTCATTTTGCATTTTCATCCACCTTATTTTCTCACGATATTTCAATGTGTGTTTCAGCACAGCCAATTTAACCTTTCTCCTCTGCTTAGTCTTCTTGAGAATGCTGTAAGACTTCTTCCTTTTCTTGGCACCACCATGAAGTCCCAACACAGGGTGAAAGGTAGACTCTTTTTGAGTGTTGAAGTCAAAATATGGCATCTTCCAGCTGCTTACCAGCAAGAAGCAGCCTTAGCCGATCAGGAGGAATTCCCTCTTTAACCTGGATCTTGGTTTTCACATTTTCTATTAGTCTCAAGGGTGATGGTCTTCCCCATAAGGGTCTTTACAAAAATCTGTATAACTGCAGACACTGGGTCAGAAAGCTGTTTACTTTCATACAAAGAATTAAGCCAGGCATGGTAGCACATGCCTTTAATCTCAGCACTCAGGAGAGAGAGGCAGATGAATCTCTGTGAGTTCAAGGCCAGCCCCGTCTACATAGAAAGTTCCAGAACAGCCAAGTTCTCAAACAAATAATCAAATATGTAAAAAAAAAATAATCAAATAGATAAATAGGTAAATAAGGAAGGAAGCAAGCAAGCAAGCAAACTAACAAACTAACAGACTTTTTGGGTGCAGAGATGGTTCATTTGTTATAAGTACTGACTGCTCTTTCAGAGGACCTGGGTTCAATTCCCAGCACTCATATGGTAGCTCACACCTGTCTTTAACTCCAGTTCTAGGGGATCTAATGTCTTCTTATGGCCTTTGCAGGACAAGACACTCATGTGTCTGTGCACTCATTTCTGTCATGTGCAGAATAATACACATAAGCAAAGCAATCATACATATAAAATAACTTACTAAACAATCAAATCTTAGGGGAATATTTGATACTACAGGACAGAGTTGACCAGTATTTTGATTTTATAATTATCAATGCTGAGAATTCACTTCTCATAAACATATAGTATGATGGCATAAGTATATTCAGGACCATTTCAGAAATTATTGGAAATTCTGTCTTAATCCCAAGGCAAAATTTATGTAAACTTTAAAAAAATGAAACCTATTAACAACTTCACATAACAATAAAAAATTTCAAGTACTATACTATGTATTGAAAAACCTCCATGCTGGGGATAATGATAGGAAAATAAGAAAGTCTAGTTTCTGTAATTATACTACTATTCGCTTATCAGAGGTGACTTCATAGGTACCACCCAATGGTGCAGGAGGTTTTTCTGTTTGTGTGTTGCTTTCATTGGTTGAATAAAGAGACTGCCTTGGCCTTTTGATAGGGCAGCCTTTAAGTGGGCGGAGTAGACAGAACAGAATGCTGGGAAGAAGGGAAGTGTGGCAGACGCCATGAATCTCCTGTCTGAGACAGACGTAGGTTAGACTCTTGCCGGTAAGCCACAATCACATGGTGATACACAGATTTAATAGAAATGGGTTAATCAAGATGTGAGAGTTAGCCAATAAGAGGCTAGAGCTAATGAGCCAGGCATTAATTTAATTAATACAATTTCTTTGTGGTTATTTTGGGGGTTAAGCCCATGCCCTCTTACTACAACCCAAACACCGCAGGTTCTAACCTGCAGGTCTGGACTTTGTGCGGAGGTGTTTCACTGGCACGATGGTGGCATTGACTGGCACGATGGTGGCGTTGACTGGCACAATGGTGACATTCACTGGCACGATGGTGACATTCACTGGCAC
>NC_022011.1:65648446-65667516 GCF_000317375.1 Microtus ochrogaster | reverse complement strand
ATGGTGGCATTGACTGGCACGATGGTGGCGTTGACTGGCTCAATGGTGGTATTGACTGGCTCTATGGTGGCGTTGACTGGCACAATGGTGGCATTCACTGGCACGATGGTGGCGTTGACTGGCTCGATGGTGACATTTACTGGCACGATGGTGACATTCACTGGCACGATGGTGGCATTGACTGGCACAATGGTGGCATTGACTGGCACAATGGTGGCGTTGACTGGCTCGATGGTGGTATGAAATGCTGCAGTCAGGTTGTGCCCCGAGAAGGGGAGCGTGCCGCCAGAGACATCATCTATTCATTCCAGAACCTGACACCTTTGGTCACGGGGGTTCAGAAACTTCTGTCAGACTTTTGGTGATGATGCATTTAGTTACACAGCCCCACACTGGACTGCAACCCACATTGCCAAAGCTGTGTAGTAGAGGCAGGCGCCTTACGTATTAAAGACAGGACACTCCCAAGAGAGTTTACAGTTAGTATAAAACAAGGGCAGAGACAGGGAGTTGTATATTTTCATAACCTGGGCTTTGAACCTTTTAAGGCTTTGGAGAGTGTGAGGCTAACGGAAAAACTGCTGCCGTTCTGACAGCACATATTGGTTTGCAGGACTAAGGTAGCCCCAACGGCTCTCAAGACCATTTGTGAGCACTAGGAAGACCAGAACTTGTTCTGGCTCCACAGTTATCTGGTCTTTAGAATAGCAAGGTATAGTTTTAGTGGCTGACTTAGCTACTTTTCCCATGGTCAGTGTTCCACATGTCCTATTATTTAATCTGTTGGAGAGATATTAAAAAAGTTTACACTCAAAGTAGGATGTTTTGAACAGGTGTAGTAGGTCATGCATGAAACTCAGTACTCAGAGGACTGAGGCAGAAAATTGTGAGTTCAAGGCCAGCCTAGGCCATAAACAGGGACTTTAAAAAGCCATAGTAAGTAAAATAAATGGGAGCATTTGGATTTTCTTTTAGTGACATTCTACTGGAGAAAACGGTTTTTTCCTTTCCCAGCAAATACCAATTGAAGATAGCCTTTTGGTTTGGAATTGGGATTTGTGTCCACTTTCCCTGTTCCATGCTGGGATTTTTGTCTGGTTTGATCCTGTGTAGTTCTTATATGTACTGCCGTGGGCTTTCAGAGCTCATATGTGTATCTGCCCTGTTGTGTCTGGAGGACACTCTTCCCTTGGAGTCACCCAGCACTCCGGCTCTTAGAGTCTTTCTGCCCCCCTCCCTTCCAAATAGCTCATTGGGCACTGAGGGCAGGGGTTTGATTAAGATGTCTCTTGAGTATGCTTCTTAGCTAGCTTTCTTTTTTTTTGTTTTTTTGTTTTTCGAGACAGGGTTTCTCTGTGGTTTTGGTTCCTGTCCTGGAACTAGCTCTTGTAGACCAGGCTGGTCTCAAACTCACAGAGATCTGCCTGCCTCTGCCTCCCGAGTGCTGGGATTAAAGGCATGTGCCACCACCACCCGGCAGCTTCTTAGCCTTCTGTGCCTTGATTTCCTTGTCTCTGTAGCTTCAACAATAATGAAACAATAATAAAATGATTTCTTGGTGGTTCCAAAAATTGTTATTTAATATGTCTAAAGCCCCTAAAACGTATATAAGTATTAACTATTGATCTACATTATATTTATCATATATATCATAAATATCCCTGAGGTAAAAGCTTATCCCATATGTGATAATCTTCTGCTTTGGGGATTGAAGTTTGCCTTTTACTACACAATTCTGACCAAGAACTTAATTTTATTTCTAGCATTCTTACATAATTCTTTTTATAGTGATTCTCCCAAATCTTACAGAATATAGTCTTGTGACTCCATGTCTATGTGTATGTCTTTACCACGGGTCCCATTCTACGCAAGGTACTGTGTAGAAAAGTTAGTAGTGAAGTAGAACCATATGCAGGGTGGTAATAGCGGTGGCAGGCGGAAGACTCACTGTTCTCCTGAGAGCTCACGATTGATTCACATCGTGTTTCGGAAAAGGAGGTGATAGAGTATCATTGAAAGAATTCCAGGATTTGGAGGCCTTGGCCTTGGCCTCTTATTAGCTGTGTTTTGGGACAGGCACCTTACCTCCCTACTCCACAATTTTCCTCATATAAAATGAAGAAATTTGGTTAGATAGTTTCTAAGATTTTTTTTTTCTGCATCTGAAATCGTGTTCTGTTTGTGGGTAAGCATTTCTTCCTTTGGGATACAAATGCCACTGTTTGCCATTTGCTTTCTGAAATGATCAATTACCATGGCGTTATGTAAGACACTGAGTAAGGTGTCAGTGTGTGGGTTTTAAATCTGCGTGTTTGGGCTTTTTTCAGGATCTTTAAAAGAAGCAAGTGTATTCGGTACAGTTTTGGGGGAAGACTACACTTTATGAAGGCAAATGTTTTACTTAAGACTTAAGAAGCCAACGAAGGTGCTTTGTCTGTTTCTCGTTTGCTTCCCTGTCCTGTGTCTCATCCCCCAGGAGTCTGGGCTGGGAACACTTAAGGGTCAGCTGTAAGAACAGCAAAGCACAAGAGCTTTGTGAGAAGTGAGTTCCTGCTGGTCTTTCAGACAATCAAGGAAAGGGAATTATAATCCTGAATCATCTTTTCTTATAATGAAGGTGTCTAAGCTGTCCGTTAAGAGTTAGGCACTCACTATGTTTGGAATAACTCTTTTGTGATTGACATGACTCTCAGTATCAATAATAGTATGTATACACATTAGCTGTAATGCATATATATATGTATATATGTATATATATATATATATATATAAATATAATATTTGTTAGGTCTGAAATCCTTAGTGCTGAGATTATTGTTTGGAATGTTCTAAAGCCAATAATCAACTAAATGGAACCCTCCAGAAGTGTAGTAAGTTCTAGGAGACATTGATTCCTTTTAAGAATCAGTCTCTCCTTTTAAAAGTAATTGTACCTAGTGTACTTAGTGTTTTTATGATACGTTCAAAGGCATAGAAATGAAAGTGGAAATTTTGACTTGAGCTCAGTCTCTCAAATATTCCTTTAAATCATGTTTGAATAAGAGTTAGAACAAAAATTTATCATCTATGATGACAAGGAAATATGGTGAGTATTATGCTAAAATAGTGAGTAAACATATTGGTTCCCTAGTCTATTTTCAAAGAACCATTATTATAACTTGATGCCATCAGTTTCAAATGATGCCTCAGAGATTAATGCCTTGGTGCTTGTTTGATTCAGTGGCTCTATTGATCCAAGTGATGGAATTAATAACTTATTTTTCACATTTCAAATCATCTCCCATTTGATCATATGATTGTGACTACCATACTGGAATTAGGCTAACGTTGAAAAGGCCAGAAAACACAGGGACCTTTAATCATCATGATGACTGTGCCCTTGTGAAGTGCTGGGAGATTATGGAATAAAACTGCACAGGCCAGGGAGGTTTCGCATGTGCTGTGTTTAAAGGAAAATACCTCTGATTGGTCACGTTTCATCATTTGTTAACTGAGAGCAGAAAGCATGGCTACATAAACCATCATGCATATATTTTATAAAAAGATGTATTTATTCATTTACATGTGTGTCTACGTGCCTCCACGTGTTTGTGTGCACCACGTGCATGCAGGTGTCTGAGGAGGCCAGAGGGTGACAAATACCTAGGAACTGAAGTTCTAAGCAGTTGTAAGTCACTTGACGTGGGGGCTGGGAACTAAGCCTGGGTCCTCTACAAGAGCAGTAATGGTTTTAACAATGGAATCATCTCTCTGGGCCCATTATACATATTCTTAAAGTACCAGTGTAAATTTCCTCTTAGCTTTTAGCATTTATAATGAGTACACTTTTTTTCATGTTTAACATATCTAAGAGCTATATCTTTTTTGTTTGTTTGTTTGTTTTTGTTTTTTTGTTTTTCGAAACAGGATTTCTCTTTGGTGCCTGTCCTGGAACTTGCTCTTGTAGACCAGGTTGGCGTTGAACTCACAGAGATCCTCTTGCCTCTGCCTCCTGAGTGCTGGGATTAAAGGTGTGCGCCACCACCGCCCAGCTCTAAGAGCTATATCTTAAAACTAATGATGCTTCATAGTTTTATTGCAGTGTTTTTAAGTTCAGTTGTATATAGTCTAATACTGTCTTGAAAACAGTTAACCTCTTCAATCCAGCAAAATGAGATATTTTGGAAAAAGTTAAATAATGTAAAACTGGGTATAATAATCTATGTCTCTGAGAACTTCCTACCTTGTTCCCTCCCTGCTGGTAGCGATCATTAATTTATTGGGCATTCTTCAGTTCTTTTCACAATATATTTACAAACATGGACATTTAGAGAAACATCCATAAACATATCTCACACTTGTAATGAAAAAATACAAATAATATCAAAGTAGATATCATCGCACTATGACACCTAAAAGTGTACCCCATCTATTCTTCATGCCAGTTGATTCCTTTTCGTAGCCTGGGTGACATACTGGCTGTACTGTGTGACTGTATCATTAAAAAAAAGGTCACCCACTCTATCCAGTTCTTTTGTGTTGCTGTTGTTTTGTGCTGTACACCACTTATGGAATAGAGTTTATTTTGGCCTGTGGTTCCCGAGGGAGAGTCCATCACAGGGTGGGGGCAGCCAGATCAGGAAGCTGAGAGATCACATTTGCATCCATACACAAGAAGCAGAGCAAGCAAGCTGGAAGTGGGATGAGGCTGTGGATTCTCAAAGCTTGCCTGCTACTCTGTGATGTCCTTCTGCAAGTCTACCTAAAGGTCCCGTATCCTCCCCAATCAGTGCTACTAATCAGGGACTGAGTGTTCAGTTATGTGGGCCTGTGGAGAGAGCACTTCTCATCCAGACTGCTATAACCACTGATAAAGATTAAGAAGAATTTTTATTTAGTTGCCTTGTGTATAAAAATTGCCTTTCCTTTCATCGCCTGATGAAGGTTAATATTCAGGAGGATGCCTATATGTTTTTCTTTGGGTTCTCCTTCTTATTTAGCTTCTCTAGGATCACTAATTATAGGCTCAATGTCCTTTATTTATGGCTAGAAACCATAGCCATAAATATGGCTGAACACAGCGGACAATGAGGACTACGGAGAACTCAAGAAAAATGGCAATGGGTTTTTGATCCTACTGCACGTACTGGCTTTGTGGGAGCCTAGGCAGTTTGGATGCTCACCTTATTAGACCTGGATGGAGGTGGGTGGTTCTTGGACTTCCCATAGGGCAGGGAACCCTGATTGCTCTTTGGGCTGACGAGGGAGGGGGACTTGATTGGGGGAGGGGAAGGGAAATGGGAGGCGGTGGCGGGAAAGAGACAGAAATCTTTAATAAATAAATAAATAAATAAATAAATAAATAAATAAATAAATAAATATTGCCTTTCACATCCTTTCCTCTGGATATTTGTGTATACAGGGAGCATTTCCCCAAAATGTTTCGGTAGATAGAATTTCTAGGTAGGATGATTAGCAAATTTAACATTTGTTTTTATTTGTGAGTATTACAAATTGGTTTTAGATTAAAATAAATCCCTTACAGGTTGAGAAAAATACTGAACCAGCTCAAAGCATTCAGTCTGAAATATAAAACTGTAAGACATGTCTTGATTATAGGAAGCACCTTTTTTCCAGGGTTATGCTTCTGGTAGTTTAGGAAGAATTATTCTACTCTGTTGTAATAATTTGTTGCTAGTTTTTCAATAAAAATTGCAGAAGTCACACCCATCTTCAGCTTCATCTTTGTAGCTGAAAAACCCAAGACCCAGAGAGGTTAGACACCTTTCTCAGGATGTCACAATTGCAGTTACAACATCACCTAGAACCTTCCATATGTATCCTTCTAGGGCAATATTCTTTTGTGTGATGCCAAGTTCTGAGGGCCTTTAATGTTTAAAAAAACCCAAGGGGGCTGCATCATGTGTTGATATGGCGCATGACAGAGGATTTCCCAGAGAATATGCTGCTCTCCGGCCCAATAGTTAGACCTTTATTTGTTTAGCTCAAATTTGCTACAAAGTTTCTTTGGAGGTTTTGTTTGATTTTGCTCTGTAATGAAGTTGAAAGTCCTGAGTTGCTGATGGATTAAAATAGGAATAATATATCCATGAAGCATAAGTGAATATAAAATCTCAATGCTGGAGGACATTGGAAAGAGGTTTGGAGAAATATTCAAGTGTTTATAATTTGTATGCAGGTCCTCGTGAGAGTTGTAAGTCAACGCTACATTTGGCTTTAGCTGAAAGGATTCAAGTTCCATTTCGTTCTTTGTCTTTATCACTTACAATTCATGTCCACGAGCTTCCAATTCAAGAAAATACTTGCATGGTTCCGTAGCAATATATTTAAAAGGCAAATGGACACTGATATTTGTCAAAGCCACAGAGAATTATAAGTTCTGTGACAGGAGCTGATTCTGTCAGAAGGAAAAAATGTAGCCATGCTCAAACGAGAGTAGCTTGGAAGGGCTAATGAGATGCAAAGATAGCAGTAGGGTACGAGCTATCGGAGACAGTGCTGGCAACCACACGGTTGTTTCTCCTCCTAAGCTGAAGGGCATGTAGAAGACACCAGAAGCTCTAAGTTCTGCCCATAAATCTAGTACACAGCTTTCTCTGTTGAAGTTACCACCACCCTGGGGTACCTGCCTGGGATCGGTCCTCAGGAAGAAAGTCAGAGGTAGCCATTCTCCGTCCATTCTCTTGAACCGTGGCTTCTGTTGGTCAAAGCACTGGAGAACAGATTGCGGAGTCTGTAGGTCAGTCACACTGTGCAGGAGCAGGCTGGAGACCGGTGGGGGTTGCCATGGAAAAGCAAGGCAAGGTTGTTTTGTCTGTCTCACTGTATCATCCGAGTATATATTCAGATGGGTCCATGAAATTGTGCACTTTGACGGTATCCCCAAAGCATGCCTCTGAAGATGCTACTGGGGCTATCAAGGACTTGTTGGTAATTTTCCGTTAAGATGTGTTTTGATTTTTCATAGATAGAAATAACTTTCTGCAGATAATTTATCTGAGTCTTAATTTCAATGTTTATATTTTAGCGAAGACTTGGGAGCCTTGGGTAAAAAAGTCTAGCAAGAGGGAAAAATGAATGTCTTAGGTTTGTGAAGAAACTTGGCAAGCGATGCTTAGAGAATGTTATAATTTGAATCTGTTGGAGACTTAATCTCTTCCCTTGGATGTTAATGGTACGGCATCCGGAAGTGAAGTCTCTGAAAAGTGATTAGCGTTAGATGAGATCAGGTCATGAGGACATGGCTGCAAGGGTGGCACCAGAGGCTAGAATGTGGACGGGAGATCGGAGCTGGTTGTGATATGAGCCAGCAACAGCTCAGCAGATGCCAATGTGGCTTCACGTCTTCAGACTCCTCAGCTTCAGACCCCGACTCGATCACATTTCTTCCCCATGTATTACCCAGTCTGTGGTTGGCTGTTAGCCCAGCAGAAAACAGACTTATGTGCTTATAGTGCACAGAGGTCTCTATAGATAAGGAAAGGATACAGAAAAGCACAGGCAAACTGACTTGTGCTTTTTCGGTGTGACCAGACTAGAATAATTCTTAGGATTGTTGTAGTAGGAGTGGCGAGGCTGCGTCCCCAGCTCCCGCCACCGGCTAGCTTTACCCGAAATAACAACACACAAATTGTATTCTTTTAAACACTGCTTGGCCCACTAGCTCTAGCCTCTTACGGGCTAATTCTCATATTTTGCCTAACCCATTTCTAATAATCTGCATAGCACCACTAGGTGCGCTTACCGGGAAAGATTCAGCATGTCTGACCTGGCGGCTTGCTCCATCGCGTCTGCTTCAGAGAGCAGAGCTATTGCGTCTGCCCGGGAGAGGGGAGCATGGCATCTCTGAGCTCACTTCCTCTTCCTCCCAGCATTCTGTTCTGTTTACTCCACCCACCTATGTTTTAACCTATGAGGGCCAAGCAGTTTATTTATTACTTAACCAATGACCTTCCTCCATCATAGGATCTCTCTAAAGTCATTGTTCA
Organism: Microtus ochrogaster; assembly: GCF_000317375.1. Taxonomy (NCBI): domain Eukaryota; kingdom Metazoa; phylum Chordata; class Mammalia; order Rodentia; family Cricetidae; genus Microtus; species Microtus ochrogaster. Next base: position 65,659,528 of record NC_022011.1, on the reverse strand, counting down.
ATGGTTCCCACTACATGAGACACTAGGAGGCTCAGTATGAACGGGATTAGAATGTTAGAGTTTACAGATCTGACAACAGCTTTTTTTTTTAACGAGATGCGATTACTGGGTGGGAAGGGAAGGCAACATTTCCTGTACAGTGTTAAAAGAAGAACTATGTGGAAAGCATCAGAAGACTGGAAAAAAAAAACCTTACTAAGAGACCAGGCCTTGCCATTTTAGCAGAGTCATGCAGACTCTATATGTGTCTGTTACAAAATCAATTTTGATTGGTTGTTGCTTGCATAGCATGCTAACCTATAAAATTCCATCCAGCTGTGCACATAGGACTAGAACATATTTCTGAACCTGTATTGTTCTCTACCTGGAAGTTACAGAAGTTCCATTTCTTTTGGCCAAACACGTTAAACAAGTAGGGTTCAGGAAGGTGGGATTGGGAGGGGGCAGTTATAATAAGGACCTTGTTCTCTGTTGTCAGGTCTTTTGAACTGTGTAAGGGAGTGGAATCCTACATTGATTAGTTGCTGGAGTCCAGAGTGTAGAAAAAGCACTGGCCCTGGGCTGGTGGCTTAGTTAGCTTGGCATGGAGACATATGGTCCAGCCAGCTGTGCCTGAAGCAGATGGTGGTGTCCTTGGTGATGCTCATCAGGACTGTCCCCTAGGGGACAGACTGCTGTAGTGGTGGCCATGTGCACACATCGGCAGGTATCTCATCTCTTTGTGTAGACACAGTTCTTAGGTAAAGAGGACTTGGAATTTCCCAGTGCTTTCAGCAGTTTCTGCAGGGCCAGAACCAGGTGGTTCTCAGTGGTGAGAGCTGGTCCTTGTACTGAGAGAACTCTGCCGGTGGCCACGGCTAAGAGTCAGTTCTGGAGTTGTAGAACCAAATGGTTGTCAAGAATCTTCATGGACGGTTGTTTTAATATTCAGATGTTGATTCCCGAAAGTGTGTGTGCTTGGTCCTTGGGTAGAGACACTTGATGGAAAGGCACTTCTGTAGGTAGAGACTACTTGTTTGTTTCCTGGCCGCCCAGACCTGAACTAATTACACAGAAACTGTATTAATTAAAACACTGCCTGACCTATTCGCTTAAGATTCTTATTAACTAACTCTTACATCTTAAATTAGCCCATTCCTATTATTTTGTATTTTACCACGAGGCTCGTGGTTTACTGATAAGGTTCCTGGGCATCTGTCTCCTTCGGCAGCTACATGGTGTCTCCTTGACTCTGCCTGCTTTTCTCCTCTCTCTCTGCTTGAAATTTCCACCTTGCTCTATTCTGCCCTGTCATAGGCCCAAAGAAGCTGTTTTCTTAACCAATGGTAACAAAATACATTCACAGCATAGAGAGTACATCATGGCACTACATAAGCCTTTAGATATATGTAAAAGGAACTGGGGAAATGGCTCAGCAGTTAAGAGCTTTTGCTGCTCATGCAGAGGACCCAGATTTGATTCCAAGAACCCATGTGGTGGCTTATGACTGCCTGCGATGCCAGTGCCATGGCATTTGACTCCCGTTTAGTCCTCCTCAGGCTGCTCATGTAAGCGCACACACAGACACATGAAAATAAATAATTGAATGTATGCACGTGTTAAAGCCAAGTGAGTCTTGCATATTATCAGAACATTGCTTGAATATTTTCATACCTTAGAAAGTAACATATTATTTTCTTTTCCAATTAATTTTTAGGTTAGCATATGAAGTCATGGCACTTTCATATGTATCTATATATGGTTTTATTATTTTAGTTTTAATTCTGTGTATGCATATGAGCCTACGTATGTGAGCGCAAGTGCTTGGAGAGCCATCCAATCCCCCGGCGCTAGGACTGCAAGCAGCTGTCAACTGCCTAACTTGGGTGCTAAGAGCTGAACTCGCGTCCCTTGCAAGACCAATGCATGGTCTTACCTCTCCCGCCAGTGCAGTTATGTGTTGTTTGTTAAACGTTGGTCCTTCTTTTCTCTCTCTCCTCCCTCCCTCCATCTCTCCCTCTCTCCCCTGTCTATTTCTGAGACAAGGTTAGCCCTTGCTGGCCTGAAACTTGCTATGCAGAAGAGGCTAGCCTCAAACTAATGGAGCTTCTGCTTTCTAAATGCTGGGTTTAAAGGGATGGGCCACCATAGGTGTTCAAGGTTGGTTTATCAAGTTATTTTTGTAGGTTTAATTTTGGAGTTATTAATTAGTGCAGAGCATAGTGTTGTAATGAGGTTGAGGTAGACCTTGTTGAAGTGTGTTGTTAAATGTATTTTAAATAGCGTATGTGTGCATGTGCGTATACATGTGTTTAGCTTCTTGTGTCATAGCTACAGCATCATGTGCTATGTATTTTAGCTATCAGAATTCTGTTAGCATTGAGCGGTGCATTGGCAAATGCATGGTTTTGCTCTGGTTTAAAATAATACACAGGCAAACATGTAGCTTAAATGCATTTGCTCACACCTACTTCACAATTTAGTTGGGTGAATTCTCCTTAAAACATTAAGAGGATCAGAGAAGAAGCAGGGAAGGATAGAGAGGGAGAGGGAGCTTCGAATAAGGCAGAAAGAGGACAAGGAAATGCAGAGCCTAGATTTTGTGAGTGTTTTGATTCATATCCCTTCAACTAAAACACATTCTGGCTGTGAGATGTGCAGCTCGCCGCTCAGTTTTCATCCGACGGTTGCATTTGCATTGAGAAGCTGGCTTTCAAAATGCCAGCCAGCAGCCCGCTCCAGGATGGAGCTGTGTCGAACTTGGTGACCGGATTACAAAGATGTCTTGAGGAAGCTGTGGAGTGGGTACATCAGACACCTGGTTCTTGACACTCAGCAAGAACTTTGTCAGCTGTGACTGATCTGGTTTCTAGAGTGTATGCATTTTCAGTTTCTAAGAACTTGTAAAAGTATCCTAAGCAGAAAGCCCCAACCCCAAGTACTGAATAGAAGGTGTATGAGCATCCAGATTGCTTTCCTGCAGGTGGTGAGACTATTCAGCAGACTGGCTGTGTGTGAAACCACTTCATCATGGGGGGGGAGTATCTGTTATCCTTTAAATGTGGATTATTGTTATATGACTTCTGAGGCTCCCCGGTCAAGAGGGGCAATGGAAGTGTTTCTTCTTCAGTCTTCTGGTGTATATTAGTCACCTCTCTATCACTGGAGCAGAATGCATGATGTAATAAGCTTGCTCTTGTTTTTTAAGATTTATTTATTTATTAAGCATACAATGTACTCCTGGCAAGGAAGGCACCTTTAAAAAGCTTTAGTTTGAGTTACAGTTTTGGAGGGTCCAGCCCATGATCTAGCGGCCCCATGGCTGAGCTGCCGATAGAGGTCTCAGATGACGAAGATGGGGAACAAACAGGTGGTGGAGAAACTGCTCACCTCACAGGCGCAAGGGGAGGAGGGAGGGGTTGGCATTTGGAGAGCTTGCTCCAAATGATGTAAGGTTATCTCATAAGACTTCTGCCCCCCCCTCCCCCAAAAGGTCCTGTGCCCTTCCAGCAGCGCCGTTTTGGGGGCTATCCTTTTAACACATGGGCCTTTGAAGCCTATTCAGCAGCAACACGGTACCAAGCATGAGTTACTGGAATTTTTTCTCATCTCAAGGAGAGAGCAGGTACCGGTACCGGTAGATTTTTTTTCTTTGTCTACAGATAAAATACTCAGCCTCTCCTTATTAAACAATAGCAAATGCTGGTGAAGATGTGGAGGAAAGAACGCTTCTGTTGTGGCAAAGTAAATTAGTAGAGTCATCATGGAGAGTCTTCACAAACCAAAAATAGACTTACATATGAACTTATTAATTTAGCATATATTTAAAGGAAATTAATTAAGTGTACCACAGAGATACCTGAACATAGCCATATTTATCATGGCACTGTTTACAAAAGCTAAGATGAAGTCAATGTAGGGGCCTATCAACAAACAGATCAATGAATTAGAACCACGTGGCATATATGCACAGTAGAATATTATACAGCCACGAGGAATGACATACCATCATTTGCAGCAAAATGGATGGAACTGTAGGACATTATGTAATGCATTGCCTTACATTACAATCTAGATTCAGAAAGGCAAGCAGCATGTGTAGATGCTAAAAAAATTGATTCCAAGTAGAAATAGCATTAAAGACTAACGTAGGGAGCCGCTGGGACAGAGAGGTTGGGTTTGATCAGTGGATGCTGTCTGCGTGAGTGGAAATTCTTCACTAGACTCCACTATTACAGACAGCAGTGTGTCTCAACAAGAAATCACTCAGCCTCTGGCTGGAAGAGAGCCCCACCCCTTTTAAAGAGAGTGAAGACTATGTTGAATGTCGTTACCATGAAAGCCCAGGATTTCCAGCATGTGATGTTTGGGGAGAGCAGTGGAATCCTACGTTCATTTCTCAGCTCCAGTGTTTTATCCTCCTTCATGGATTTTTGGATTCACTGAAGGGACAGCCTGAAGCCAAGCAAGTCCGGCTCTTCCTCTGCCGATTTTCAGCTTGGTTTCCACTTCCGGCTTTGTGAGCTGGTCAGGTGAGCATGCTCCATTGGGCTCCAGTAGCCCCTGGCTCGGGCCAGATGCCAAAGTCTGTTGTGTTTCGTCTTTTCCATTGAGTTCTTCAAAGTTGTGGAAGTGGAAGTCATGCCCGTGCACTTCCTGCCTGCTCCCCACGTCCTTCTGAGCACAGAGGCGGACTCTCTTCCTGGTTCCCCTCCTGAGCTCAGGGTCCCACCAGCCCCAGCACTCAGATCGCTTTTCATTTACAAGTGCGTCTAGCATCCAGCTGCATTGCATCTGTAAGACATGGTCCTATGTTCCAAGACACGGAAACCTCTCTTCGGTTCTCAGTCTTGATAAGAAAAGAATTTAAAGACAGACTTAGAAGCTCAAGGACAGTTTATCGAAGGGTGAGAGCAAAACACCAGGGCAGTCACGATGTAAACCTTGACAGCTGCCTGAAGACAGCAGATGGAGAAGAGAAAACAAAGCCATGCCTTTTAAAGCCAGGAGCTGAGGAAGCCAGCCTGTTTCTGCAATGGAGTTTGGCAAGCCTCTGTATGGCAGAAGTGGGGGTGGCTAAGTCTCCAGAGAATTAAGGGAAAAGGCTCAGACAATCAGAGAAAGCATACCCAGGCTTTAGTCAGCTTCCAAAAGAAAGGGATAGAAGGAGGGAAAAGGCAGGTGTCGTAGTGCCCGCTGCAAGCCTTCTAGAAGCTGCCAAGATCCCTAATTAGGCTTCCGCTGACCACACTTTGGGAGAAATTAATTGCTGCAGGTAACCGGGAGGTGTTGGGAGAGATCTTTCCTTGTGTTTTATTTTATTGGCAGTTCTGGAGCTTGAACCTAGATCTCCATGCGTCAGGGGCAAGTGTTCTACCACTGTGCCACAGCTCTGGTCCTCGTGAAAGGGTTTTAAACAGGAAAGTGTGTTGAGGAGGGCAGAAGGAAGGACTCAGGCAAGGAGTCCTGCAAGAAAGCTGTGGAAATAGCATCCGGGAAAGATGACAGGGCTGCACTAGCCAGTGCCAGGTGGGAACAGAAATGGGAACCGGGGGCATTTGTGATTGTCAGTGCATCGGGCTAGTGGCTGATTAGCTTAGAAAGGGAGAGAGGAACTCTGTATTTGACTTAAGAGACTGCCTGACTGCCATGCTGCCAAAGCTGGGAACTTTGCCGTCTCTTCTGATGTCTCCTGGCCCCGTCCATTGAGTGCTGGTTAGGAGCCAGGGCAGCTTCTAAGGCTGCAGCTCTCCAGCTCTCGACCTTGACTCCTGGCTAAGAAAGTCACAGATTCCATCAAGGCCCCGTGCAACCAGGAACTTGTAGAGGAATAGTGATGTTCAGAAACTATATAGTGATATAGTTTCTGGGTCTTAAACTCCACTTCGTACACCCGACTGTGTAGTATTTAGAAACTGTAGTGGGAACTTGTCGTGTGTTCTTGGGTGAGTTATATATGTTTCTGTTGTGTTTAGAGGTAGATCATAACATTGACCCAGAGTCTCCCATCTCCTAATTTTCATAGATGAATTTCTAGCCATTAATGTTGCATAATACATGTAAAATAAATATGCATCCTCAGCCAAGTAGGATTGGTGGTCACTACCATTCTCTACATCTCTTTCTCAAAGTTCCACAGCACGGAGTAACCCACAGTAGCAGTTTAATCTCAGGACCACTGCTTCTCTCGAACGATGCTTCTTGAAGAACCAGTACGCATCAGAGTAAGTTGGGGCGCTGATCCTGAGGGGGATCCTGAGGTTCCTTACACCGAACTTCACATTTGCTGCGGATTATCTCAGGGTCTTAAATGGGGGTTCATTATTTGGGATCAGGCTTTCTCTCAGGACTTAATTAGTTTAGGGGGCTTAGGACGTGCCAACCTGGCAGATACTGCAGTGTGACTGAGAGAGTCTGGGTCAGATTATTGAGAGCTTATACAAAGACTCCCTTCTCTCTTAGGTGCCCGTGTGAGGTCACATTTGGACCAGTGGGAACTGTGAGGCAGGCTTGTCTGTCTTACTCATCTTCCTAGCCTTGCGCAGCCTTGCCTGCACTGTGTGCTTGTCCTGAGACATTCAATAAGTGGTTGCTAGAATGAATGAAAATCCAATAACTTTAATTCCCCTAGAAATCAAGAGAAATCTAGGGAAATGCTTAGAAATGGTTATGTAGTTGTCAGGGATTCCCAGGGACACTCATTCATCCTTGGCCATCTACTGTTTTATTTACTTTTTTTCTTGGGAGAAAAAAAAAGAAAGAAAAGCCAAGCAAGTACTGGTGAGATGGTTCAGTGGTCAAAGGTAAATGCCACCATGCCTGATTACCCAAGCTCGGTCCTGCAATAATATGGTGAAAGGAGAGAGCCAAACCCTACAAGCTGTGCTCTAATTTCTACATTATATAAGTTCTTTGGTGAGTGCACACACATGCACACACACACAGAAACACCATCACCAGCAGCACCAGCAGCACCACCAGCACCACCAGCATCAGCAGCACCACCAATAACAAAATAAATTATAACTTTCAAAAGAAAGAGAAACAATTTAAATGAGGGGTTGTAGGTTTTAGGGAACTAAATAACCAGCATTTTAAAAATTCAGTGTGATGTATTTCCTACGGGACTGTAGTGTTTGTGACAATATCAGTCCCCCTCCTATACACACCTCTGCCTGCTTCCTCTCTGGGGTCCACCGTTTTCAGCAAGTTCTTTTGAAGTAGCAGCTTTGTTCCGTATCGTCCACACAGCACACACTACTCACATGAGGCAGTTCAGTAGGTTTCTTATATCCAGAGCTGTTCAACAAATCACTACAGTCAGTCTTAGAATGTATTAATAGTCTTGAAAGAAAAGTTGTTCCTGTTAGCAGCCACTTGCTGTTTCCCCAGCTTCCACCCTAGGCCTGCTTTTAACCATGAATGGGCCTCTCGCGGTCACGTGAATAAGTCACACCCAGTTTCAAGTGCAAGAGCTGTGGACACATTCCCTTCTCCTGGGGAAGCTCTTCTTCATCCAAATCCCCTGTAACGACTTTGCACCGTGCAAAGCCCAACTTCTCTTCTACAAGGGTCTTCTAGTTCGCCTAAACTTTTTTTTTAAAATTTTAATATTGGCATCAGCCCTACTATCTGGGGCATTAAATGGGGGGCAAGGATTGTGTTCCGCTTGTTGTAGGTTTCTCACTTTCCCCAGCCTGAAACACGCAAGGGTAGAGAGATGAACAAGGAAGATGTGTTGTCTGTCACGGAAGTACATGCTGGTAGGATTGGCTGGAGAAGTGGAGACAGGAGTATCATGGGTTTGAGTCTAGCCTAGACTGAACTGTGGTTAGGTGAAATGGTTCAGTGGGTAACGGTGCTTCCTATACAAGCCCAGAGACCTCAGTTCAATCCCCAGAAGTCCCGGGAAGGTGGATGGAGAACATCCATTCCGCAAAGCTGACCTCCGACTTCCACGTAGTCGAGGTGGTTCACACATGCATCATGCACACAAGTAATAAATAAATACAATAGTTGATTAAAAACAAAGAAGGATGTAGCACAATGACAGGCAACAAACCAGTGTTGAATGAAGGAAAGAAAACTATAGCCTGTAGTATTGGTTTTCCTGTGCACAGTAAAATGGGACCGGTTTGCACCACCTTGCGAGTAAATGTCTAGAATAGTCTTGAACCGGGCACAGCTCTGAAACAGTGAAGGGTGCCCCCAGGAGGTACTGACTTGTCACAGAGAACATGGGGAGATGTTTCGTTGAGGGATAATGCGGTCTGCGCAGCAATAGTCTTGTTTCTTCTTGCTCCTTCTCATTTGCAAGGACACGTTCAGGGACGTTTTCTTGAAAATAGAATCTTTGCGACTTCCTCTCTTTTATTTCCAGCTCGGATTGTAATTTAGCAACTGTGTTATTATCGGAGCTATTATGTCTGTGATGGCCATACCCGAAAGCTGTGACTCTCTAAATGAGGTCAGTTCTCTGAGTGAGCTCCGTGCAAACCAGCCTTCTCATGTTCTTCTCCGTAGCCATATGAGAACAAACAGACAGGAATGACAGGAAGTCAGTCAGAAAGTGGACTAATTTGACACAGAACAAGGATACTTAATTTTCATGGCATTTGGCGTTGAGATTTTTCATCCGTGTCTTTATAAACCTTTTTATTTTCTTCAGATCTTTGCTGCCACTGAAAGAATTAGTCAGCCCATCCCAGTCCATTCTTTATAAGCTACTTACAATTAGTTCACAGAAATAATTCTGCCTAAATGGGATTGTGTTGTTACTCCATAGCCTTAGTATTTGGTTGGTGTTGAAAGAACTGAGGACAGTCTCTATTGGTTGCTGCTACGTTAGTTCAGAGTGAAGGCTCTCAGAGGTCACACAGACAGAGTGCAGGGCAAGGTGACATTATGATGGTTACTTTTAAGCCATAATTCAGTTCCTTGGTCAGAGTTGCCGTAGATCGAGATCAGATTCACTGGGAAGGTGTCCTTGACTCCTCGAGTCCTTCATGTTAAGACAGGAGCACCTTTAAGTTCTGTGTCCAAATACATTGTTCAACAAGGAGGTGGAATTTGTTGTGAAGGCAGTGGAGCTCTGTGTCTCTATATTGGTGTGTACGCAAGTGAGGCAGTCCAAGTGCCACAAATTGTTGTTTATGTGCGCATTCTTCACTGAGCAGCTAAATGTCACCAAGTATGGCTTCCCACACCATGCTGATGGTTACAGCAGCTTTCATGGTGGTACTAGAAATGAGATGTTCTCAGAGTGAACATGGTTAGGAGGTAAGGACAGAGAACCAGAGATCCGTGCATGGGAGACAACGCAGAGGGAGCAAAGAGCAGAGTGGCTTTTGTGTGTCAGAAGAATTGGATTTACAGTGTTTTTCATTTATTGACAATTTTTATAATTTTTTAAAACTTTTTTCATTATTCTGTTTCTTAATCAGTAAAAGGGGGAATATAATATCCTTATGTGACATCCATATGGGTACCATATAGAGAGCGCTAAATACTATTCTTAATGCCTTGTAGTTCAATATTATAGATAGTAATTTACAGTTGAAAGACAGCTGAGGATGATTGACAACAGGGAGAGGATATCAGATGATATTTGGCATAGATTTGAAACATAAGCACAAGAGGAATAGGGAGAGAATCATGAAAAGATTTGGAAGCATGGAGTTAGGATGTATAAAATTTCACTGATAGAACATTTGAGCCAGACAAATAGAATGTTAACAATTAACAGTGACCAGATGGTGATCTGTTGAGGACCAACGTGGTTCAGAGTGGTCTATGTGGGTCCTTTCTTAATGATATAGATACTTTGTCACGCATATCGTGGGGGCACTGGGACTATTAAGTAATCTACCCAAGGTCAGGCAGCTAGGAAAGAAGAGACACACCATGTTTCGGCAAACTAAGGACAGAGAGAAGCTGAGATCAGGTTTGGCTCTGGGATCCTTCATTGCTAGGGGTGGGGATGCTTCCTTTGCGCTGGGAGAATACTGGAAGTCCTTTGATTCCCCTATGGCTGATGGGAGCCCTTTGCAACCTCATGCAGCTGGTATTCCTGCTGCTGCTGGTTAGTGTGCATTAGATCAGCTGCTGCAGCCTCGACTGAGTCATCCCTAATTTCCTCTAGATTAGGACGGAGACTGTGCCCCTCGCCTCCTACCGGGTACTCATCTTCTCCCACTGCGCATCCCTTAGCCGCCTTTCTTCACAAGCCTTTCGCTTACATTTTCATCCTGTCTTTTTGTTCAGTGCCATGCTTGCAAAGTGCCGAGCTAAGCGCAAGCCCAGCTTTCACCCCCACACAGTTCCCTGAGTTTGACACTTCATTCCCTGAACTGCGAGTGCACTGGGTGATTCTGAGTAAATTGTGACAGATCAACCCCGACACTAAGTATGCCTTTCATCCGTCTGACACCCCTGCCACCTGCCCCCCATACAGTCCTTGTCAGGTGAAAGAATCGGGGCATTGATTTACATTCTAGTTCAAGTTCCTATCTCAATTCTGGGCCAGCCTTTTAAAACTTTATTATTTTTTTTAAAAGTATGTCTTTAATTCTCTGAGATTTTCCATACATGCATCCAATTAATATTGATTGCAATCTTCTCCATTTCCTCTAGCCCATTTCAGGCCTTCCCAGGCTTACTTCCCAACTCTATGCCTGCCCTATCTTTTAAGTAGTCCACCGGATCCAGGCAGTGGTGCCCATAACGGCATATGTGTGGTGCTCGCCCGTGGAACATGGTCAGCCTAACAGGGACCATTATCGCTAACAAAAATTGACTCTCCCTTCCCAAGAAGCTGTCAACAGTCAATAGCTCCTCAACTAGGAGTGAGGGCTCAATTTCGACCAGTGGCGACTCTGTATTGATGACTGCTGTCGGCTGCACACGACCTCGTCTCTGATGAGGTCTGAGAACTGCACCAATCGACAGGTATAGAAATCCATGTTTATAAAAAAAAAAAAAGGGCTGGAGAGATGGCTCAGCGGTTAAGAGCATTACCTGCTCTTCCAAAGGTCCTGAGTTCAATTCCCAGCAACCACATGGTGGCTCACAACCATCTGTAATGAGGTCTGGTGCCCTCTTCTG
>NC_022011.1:65638108-65648346 GCF_000317375.1 Microtus ochrogaster | reverse complement strand
GAACTGAATAGAAGACCTGGATATCAATCCACACATCTTCAAACACCTGATCTTTGACAAAGAAGCAAAAAATATCAAACGAAAAAAAGAAATCCATGTTTATACATTTTCCATTTATAGCTCCTTTAAAAACAATAAATAAAAAAGAAATCCATATTTATAGGACAGTTTGATACTTTGTCCACGTAGGAAAAGAGGAGTTGCAGGCTCACTACTGGAGTCTATGAGCTTGCCAGGCATGGATTCTTGGCCAGATTTATTATTTATTAGGCATGAATTTGTGTCTATGGCACAGGCCTTAAATTCAATCAGAATGCAGTTGGTTACCCACATAACATTTGTGCCGTGGGCTTATTTTGACTGATTGGACACTGTTATGGCTCTTGGAGTTCACAGTTGTGTAAGACTGTTGACCACTGTTCTTCTCACGCAGCCTGTATAGCATCTTCTGGTACTGTGAAAGCTAGCCCGCAGGGAGGAGGCTTCAAGGTCAGTACCAGCTTGGTTTCTCCGTGTCATGTGACCAGAGTGTGTAGTGTCTTCATCAATCGGGTCTTACTATCAAGTGTTCTCATAGGCATCCAAGAGCAATGGTAATAATCTCTGTTGTTGGGGGTGTTCTCTGTGGAACCCTCACGAAGAACAACTCAAGGCAAGGTACCACACCTGGTACTAGGATTTTCATTTGTCAAACCAATTAACTCCTAGGAGGAAAATTGTTCCTTGTGTATGGTATTAAAACTGGTGTGCGTGTTTAGGAAATTATCCAAATAGTAGGTGTCTGTATGGCTTTTCAAACACCCTTGTGTTATTCTCCAGACCCCCTCTTCTACCCTGCAGTGACTCAGTGAGTGCTACATTAGCAGATGCTGACATCTTTTCTCTTGTGGTCTCTAGAGTTCTAAGGTCAATGATAAGGGATTTAAAATACAACGTAGGCATTTTTTTTTTTCATTTCCCCTGTGCTCTGTGTGTGTGTGGGGGGGGTGGAGGTGGGGGATGGATGAGGTTGATGTTTGCTGTCTTATTCTATTGCTCTCATTTTATTTATTGATTTATTTATTTTGGAGGCAGTTCCTCTCACTGAATCGGATCTTACCGGTTTGGCAAGGCTAGCTAGCAAGAGAGCTTCAGGGATTTTTCTGTTCACTTGTCTCCCTCTGTTAGAATTGCGGGTACACATCACTATAACTAGCCTTTTACATAAGTGACCCAAACCCAGGTACTCATGTTTGCAAGGCAAGTATATTACCAACTGAGCCATTTTCTCAGCCCCTTTCTTTTTAACTTTTAAAAAGTAGTATCAGTTTTTTTAAGGTGGGGTATGTGTAAGGTTTAAACCCAGACATCACTCATCCGAGTCAAGCACTCTAGCACTGAATCCAGGCCGAGCTAAACAGGACCTGCTTTGTAGTCGCCTGTCTTTAGGGCTGGATGTGGGAGAAAGATATGGTGGGAGAGAGAGAAAGCCCACTGTTAAGGGCATCTACAGAGGAGGTTTTCAGAATATGTTTGGATTTGTCTCCATACCTGCCTTGACTCTTGACTATTCAAGAGTGGCCTCTGTTATACAGAAAGAATGACCCCCAAGAATCCTATTTCTAGTTACCATTTCTAAATAATTGTTATTGTTTATTGAAGACTTTCTATAAACCATGTTCTAGAGTTGGTTATGTGCTATTTGTGCCATTCATGGATGAAAGATGAATGATGGCCAGTCAGATTGGGTATCTTATCATGTGTTCTGATTGGCACATGCTTAGCACCAGTTATCAAGTAACTTTCGGCACTTGACTGTTGTAAAAGCATGGTGTCTACAATTTAATTCTCGTAAGGATAGAGCTCATATGTCACCTCTATTTCGCAGATGAGGAAACTGAGTCATGGCGAGCATAGCTGGTTAGACACAGTTGGTCTGTGGCAGAGTGGAGGCTCCAAACCAGGCTTACAGGCCCATTCAGTACATGCTGCAACTTCCTGAGCTCTCTGGAGTCCTTCTGGAGCTCTCAAAGCACCCAATTAACATCTTACAGCTTTATTTACTAGAAGAGGGCTTTCAGAAAGCCACCTTCTTGAAATCTGGAGGTTGGAGGCCTCGCTAGCTTTCTTGTGCAGAGTGCTCCAGCCTCGTAGTGGGTTTGTTTTGTTTTGTTTTCTGTTGAGAAGAAACAGGACCTCGCTAGCAGCTGAGGGATCTCTGGGCTCCATTAGCTGAGCCTATCTGTACAGTGGAACCATCGTGTTCTCCCAGCCCCCTTCTTTCCCAGACCTCATTTTGTTGCACTCCTGGGAGTGAATGGAGACCAGTTCTCACTCATTCTACCTGTTCTCCTCAACTCAGTATCTTTAAGAGAAATTGGCAAGCGGGGTCAGCCATTTTTGAGCATGCACCAATTCTGGAAGGCCTCCTATAGTCAACACATCTGCAAATGGACCAGAAGGGAGGGGGAATGGAGAAAGAAAAAAGGTGAAATTGATGTAATGGGCTTTAAAAAAAAAAAAGAAATTGGGGTGAAATTCCTATACATTAACACTGCCCCCTCTGAAACAGACAATCCCGTGGCATCTAGTACAGTCCAAGGGTGCAGCTCCCACCTCTGTCTCGCTCTGACCTAAAGCATGTTCACCATTCAGCGTATTCTCCCCAGTAAGCAGTTCCTGCTTCTCTCCCTTCCTCCCTTACAGACCACCGCTCTTCGTCTGCATTTATGGATTTACCCTTTCTGGAGGTGTTGTTGAAATGGGAGTCATTTTTGTGGCTTTTGTGTCTGGCTTGTACTTAGCATAATGCTTCTGAGTTCTGCTCTATTTTTATTTTAATTGAAAAAAAAATTTCGCCTCCTCCCAGCCTCCCATTTCCCTCCCCCTCCTCCCGCCCCTCTCCCCTCCCCCCACTCCTCTCCCCCTCCCTCTCCAGTCCGAAGAGCAGTCAGGGTTCCCTGCCCTGTGGAAAGTCCAAGGTCCTCCCCCCTCCGTTCATGTCTAGGAAGGTGAGCATCCAAACTGGCTAGGCTCCCACAAAGCCAGAACATGAAGTAGGATCAAAACCCCGTGCCATTGTCCTTGGCTTCTCATCAGCCCTCATTGTCTGTCCGAGTTCTGCTCTTTTAAGATATGAGACTGCACTGCCTTTTATGACTGGATAAGGAGTGTCATTTTGTGTAGCCATGCTGCCTTCATCCACCGATGAAAGGCTGTTCCTACCTTTTGGTTGTTCTGAACGGTACAGTTAGGAACAGCTAAGCATAAGTATTTGCTTGAGTGCCTGTTTTGTGTTTGGGGAAATGTTATTAGAAACTGAATGGCAATTCTGTTAACTTTTGGAGAAACTGGACCCTGGCACAAAGATGCATACCTATAATCCCAACACTTGAGGTGGAGGGCAGGGGATCAGTGCATCAAGATCATTGTCTGCTACATAGTGAGTTCGAGACCAGCCTATGGAGCTGGGATACAGACTACAAAAAGTTAGTTCTCTTGAGAACTGTAACTGGTGTTGATGGACAGCTGTCGGGCCAGCATCGGGAGGACAGGAAAGGACCTGTGCAGGCTGGGGCAGCAGCGGAAGCACCCAGGAATGTATACTCTACAGACCAGCATTGAAAGAGATCTGAGAAGGAACAAAGATTTGCTTGTGTCAGCCTGGTCAGTCTCCCTTTGGGATGATTGAAGTCACCTTTGTCTCGTTGCCTACAGTCTTTTCCATGGAGTGATTGATCATCAGGATAATTCTCTGAAAATTCAAAGCAGCTCTCTGAAGTGCTCCATGGTTCACCGTGGTCTTCAGAGTCTGTGGCAGCTCATTTGGACCTTGCTGTGTTAATAGATGTTCTCGAGGGCTTTAGCCTCAGTTTCCCTCAGTATTTTCATCTTTCAAACATGCACCTCCTGGGAGGTCCCCGAGTGGACCACACTCTTTCAGACCTCCTTGCCTTGGCATGCAGGGCTAACGCAGCTCCTCCAAGGCTCCGCAGCACCAGCCTGCCAGAAGCTCCTCTTGACTCCCAGCCTGAGCTCCTGATAATCTATATTTCAATTCCTTGGCTTCTTGTTGGTGTCTTTTGCTAGACTCAGAAGGGCAGGATTATCACTGTCTTTAGTTCTTCCTGTATCTTAAATAGTGGGACCTATGCTTGGCCAAAAAAAAAAACAACAAAAACAAATAAACAAACAAAACAACAACAAAAAAACCCTCCTAAAACAACGACAACAAAAAACAGGGACAGCAGGATCCTTGCTCCCTGGCAGGTAATAGGCTTCCAGAAGGAATGAATTTGGAGAGGACAGGAGGTAGATTCTGGTGACACCTCACTTCATAACTGCAGTCCTGTGCATTCTCCCCTCAAACCGTCAAGCTTTCTGTGTGTGTGTGTGTGGGGGGGGGGTGATGAAGCCTTAAAATCAACACAGCCACCCAGATCCTGCCCCATCCCTCTAACATTCTGTTCTGTAGCCAGGGTCAGAGATGCCCTGCCACTGCAGGGCACGTGGCGAGAGCAGCTTCATCTCTCGTTTCAGTCTGCTTTTAGTAACTGCGCATCAGAGCACAGAAATGGGCGTTCAAGGACCTCAGTGGGCATGTCTGTCTCTTGCCCTGTGCTTGCAAGGCCTACATTATATAACCTTTGCTAGCCTGTGCTAGGTCAGGCTGCTGCCTTTTGATTGCAGCTAAGAGGGAAAGACCCACTTAGGAAATGCTAGGCCTCTAAGGGAAAAAATGATACCAGGTTCATTGCTAGTTTCGCATAGGGGACTTTTAGTGAATGTGGTAGATGCAGCCGTGGCTCTGAGGTCTATACTCACGTTGCTTTGTGCCTAAGTACCAAACACTGAAAGCCCAAGTGAGCTTTAAGTGAGTCACTGCTCCTGGCAAGCATCAGCATGCCCTCACCCACCTTCTGCAACCTCAGCCAAGAAAAGATTCCCCAGTAAGCCACTTTTGCACTTGGCTTGCCTCCCCCCACCTTGCACCCTGTTTAAAGCTACTGCTGGTTGTTTTTGTAAGCCACAGACTAGTTGGCCAACAAATGAACATTTTCCTAGTGGTGGTGACAATCTGAGCTCTGCCTCCCTGCTGAGGTCTGTGATGGGCAGATGCCTATGCCAGTGGGCTCAGAGAGGGCAAGCGGAGTTGGCAGCACCTGCTCCCGTGAACAGACCTCCTTACCGGGCTGAAGACTCATGGCATTTGGGAACCCGAGCATCTTCTCAGAGGGAATGAGCTTGTAGCAAATATTTCCAGAAGTGCATCTGACAAGTGCATGAACATTCCCACGGCCACGTGGGACCCGATTCCGGCTATCGAGTGTATGTGTGATCCAGAATTCCTGCAGGCGCTGTTGTGAAAATGTGGGCCCAGGCTACTTTGCAGGATATTTCCTGTGGGAAAGTGGGCTAGCTTCCAGTTTCTGCAGCCCCATTCAGAACCCTCCAGGGACTGCAGAAAGCGCCGTCTTCCCTAAGCTCCTGAGGCGAGTCTTTCTGCACAGAATAACCTCATCTACCATTCTTCAGCTTTCGGAGTGGCTCATGAGGTAAGCAGGCCTCAGACATATCCTGTTTGACACACAGGGGAGACTTGCTTACCCAGGTAGGTGTTGTCCTACCTGGATGGATTCATGGTTGAACTGATGGATAGATAGCTCATGGTAACACCCACTGCGGGCTCTTCTAGAGATCTGACTTCATCTCTTCTTCTCAGCTGAGTCATCTTTCCTGAGGCCTGTTCTTCACACCAGTCACACGGGATATCTTTTATCTGATGACTCTCCTTGGGTGGTTGGCGTGAAGTCACATCTCAGGCTGTGAGCACATGTCACCCCAGGAGCTGTAACGGGACACCGGGATTACTCATATATATATATATATTTTTTTTTGTTCAGAATTGCCATTCTCCCGAGTCACAATGGTCCTCCTTTCAGGATCTATTCGGCCAAGTGACTGCCTCACCTGCCCGCTTCTGATAACGTCAGGAAGGAAGGCTGCACCTGTCCGAATGATATTTCCTTCTTTATTTCTCTGCTTCCTGTTGTCACCCCTGCCCCCAGTGTTTCCGATTCCTGACATTGTGCAGGAGCCCAGCCTGAAATGCTGCTCTTCTCCTGGAGCGCCCACTGGAACTCGTCAGCCATCACACGGCACACACCCCTTAGCATTTTGCTATCTTAAGTTGTCAAGGTCATTATGAAACATTAGGGATGCCGCTGAAGGACACGCAACACCTTCTCCTGTCACCTGGCATTCAAGAACAACATTTAGAAGAGAGAGTGATGGAGAGATTTAAGGCCATCTTGTCCCAGGCAAATCAAGAAGGTTGGTCACCAAAACCTCTTTGGGAAGGCATTTATACTATTAACAGTATGAAGTGATATCAATACTCCTGTAATACCAGTAGCAGTGATAGCTAACATTTATGCGCTGGCTTTGCCAGCTGGTGTTCTTTGTATATGTTAACTCTCCAGTCCCTCTCAACAGTCCTGTAGATTATGCACTGTTTATCCCAGTCTGTAGATGGGGAAACGGATTTGTAGGCGCATTTACCCATGCCCATGCAGGAAAGATGGCTTTCTGGCTTCCCTAAGGAAGCATCACTCTTTCTGACTGTTCTACCTCTGCACTGGGAGACCTGGAGAGAGCTAGTCCTGGAATAACTCTGTCTCCAAAACTCGAGTGCTTTCCCTTCACCCATGTAGCTTTCCTTCCGATGAACATCTAGTGTCAATGACAAAGTTGAGAAGTCGGTCTAATGAACACACTGATCGTAAGTCCCCTGACACCCGTTTGGTGATTCTGTGGGCTCTCTCTTTCAGCAGCACTTCCAGGATACCTTGAACTGCATCCATCCCAGAGCTGCGGCACCGAGTGAAGGGAGGAAGCCGCCCTTAAGCATTGATTGTATTAGCGCTGTATAAAGCAAACCCCACGGCCCATGTAATATTCAACTCAGGCTGCCATGAACAAAATGTCACAGACTGTTTGCCTTTGATAACAGAAATGTGTTTTCTCATAGTTCTCAAGTCTGGAGCCCAAGATCTAAGTGCCAGCCGGGCTGATTCCTGACAAGGCTGTCTTTTCTTTCTTGTGGTCAGCTCCTTATCACTGAGCCCTCATGTGGTCCCCTTTCTGTGTTCATTCAAGTACACACTCACGGAGGCCTCTGGTTTCTATTGATCTTCTTGGAGTGGCAAAACTCCTGTGAGATCAGGGCCTTGTACTTAAGACCTGTTTAAGTCCCTGAAATGCTCTTTTTCTCAAAAGCAGTCATATTGTAGTTAGATGTAGTTAGTTTCAGCCAGGCACAATGCTACAGGACTGTAATCCTAACCCTTAGAAGACAAAGGCCAGGGGATCACGGGTTGGAAACCAGTGTGGGACACACAAGGTCAAACTGAGCTACCCATCTCAAAACAAGCAAGAGCACGCAGCCACTACCAAAACCAATAAGAACTTGCGAGTTTTAATATGTGCATTCAGGAGACCATAGTTCCGTCTGTAAGAACTTTAGGACCTGGTCCTGTGACTGGGGGCTTCATGGGTTAATGGTGATTGTATACTTCTTAAATTGATAGTGTATGCACTAGAGCTGTGGCATTAAATGAAAAATGTAGTATAGTTTTAGTGTGGACATACTTGTTGATGCTTCAACTTTTCAAATCCATAATCTAGACCGTGGGTGCCATTGTTGAGCGTGAATGTTTGTGTATCTAGCCAGAACTTATAGCCACGTAACACACAGTTCTTAGAAAGTGCAACCCGTCCAATGGAAATAGAGCTACTGTGATATGTCCAGATGGGTGACTCATCCACAATAAATTGCTTCTTTTTTGAAGATCTTGACACAGCAGATCTTAGATTCCAAGGACAGCTGTTACTTGCCGTTTCTTTCATTTCCTGGATATTTCTGCTTTGGTTTAGCTGAGGTTTGAGTGTTCCTCTTAGGTTTCATGTGTTGGAGGCTTCGTCTGCCGTGTGGAAATGTTGATGGGGGTGGAGCTTTAATGCGTAGAGTCCAGGGGAAAGTCACCAAGGGTGAGGTAATTCCCTTAGGACCTCTGAATTAGTTATCATGAAAGTTGTTCTTAAGAAAAATCGAGGCCGGTCCCTTCCTGTGGCTTCCTTTGTATCGACAGGAATCTCTCCCTCTCAATGGCTTCTGCTGTTGTGGTTCCTTCTACCATGAGGCCCCCAGCAAAGCTAAACTGATGCTAATAAAATGCCCTTGGTCCTCCAGCAGTGTCCCCCACAAGCTTAGTTTGAATACTGGGTCCCTCGTTGTTGGTGGGGTTTGGGAAGGTGAAACTTTTGGAAACCTTTAGAAAGTGGGGCCTTCCTGGAGGAAGGATGCTCCTGGGGTGTGGGCCTTGAGGTTTTGTAACTTGAGTTTTCCCACCTCCTGCCATCCCTGCTCCTGTAGTATGGTCTCATGTGCCTGCTGCTATGCTTTCCCCACCACTGGGGACTGGATCTCCTTGAAGCTGTGGTCCCAAATGAAGCCTTCCTCTACACGTTCATCTTGTTAGAATTTTTTATCTCAGCAATAAGAAGTAATAAAGACAGTTGGCTAACTATATGTTCCTTCATAAAATTATCCTGACAGAATTTCATTCTTGTAATGCAACAGAGATTCATGGCATTATTAATGGTTGTCTGAGATCTTCTAATCATATAATCCTTCCTACATAAGAATTCATAGGACTTGTTATTTCTGAAGATTTATTTTAGAATTTTATCTTGTTCTTATTTCATAATTTCTTCCTTGGAGTACTCTCTCATAGTTCCAACCACATTTTCCACCCCCTGGAAGTAGCTAGTGACTAAATCCTGGCAGTTTTTCTCATGTGACATATTGCTACATTTTCCTCTTATTTCTATTGGCCCACCCAGCCTTTATTGTCTCACTAGTTACTTGCTGCCTCAGGCCCATTCTGGCTTCCTGGGTCTTACTCCTTTTTCCTCTGTCCCTATGTTTTTGCTAGAACCGTTTTCACAGATATCTCTATGGCAGTCCACTGCTTGGTGCCTATATAGCTCTGTTTTATTTACCAGATCAGACCTGAGGAATCAGGACTAACTTTGACCTTATGCCTCCCTTTGTGTATATGAATATTCTTCTAAACAGACTCTGAGTTGGGCCAAGACGTGGCTCAACAGCTAGAGGCCAAACTCATAGCCAAACATAGTCTCTGAATTGCTTCTACATGGTTTTTCTTTGTTGTTATTGCTTTAATCTCTGCATTACAGAATACCATCACTGAAAGGGACATTGAGAAGGCTAATTCTATACCGTACAATCAATGTCTTCCACAAGCCATCATTCAGCAGTAATTTTAATGCTCCCCTTGACAGAAAACTTATAGAAATACATTCAATTTTCACCCATTTTTTTTTCAGAAATGTTTTTCTCAAATACAGACAACATTGGAGTCTATGATAGTTGTCCATTGGACTCTTTATTCTGCTCTTTAAGAAGTTCTGTTGTGTGAATGTTTGCCTCTTTGCATATTGCTCCCCCAAATGCTCCATTACCGTTTTCTCCACTTGAGTCTTCCGAGTCTTACCTTCTGATTGTCCTCTGAGGCTCGCGTGGTTGGTAGTTTCTTTTTACCCTGTGGTCTCTGTAACTGAACCCCAATCTAGTTTTTGACTGTGGGGTTAATAGTAGTGCCATAGTCAACTAAAACTACAATCCCTTTTAATTTATATTTGTCCCATTTTATGTCATACTTCTCATGACTATTTGGGTATTTTATTCATTCTTTCTCAGAAATAAGGTCATTTATCTATTTGTATTAAACTCTATCATGTCCTTATGTGGCCACCATTTCAGCCAGAAGAAATCTCCATAGGTTTTATACGCATTATTCTATGTAAATGCTCTCCCCCAGGGGTCATAATCCATCTTAAAGATGGTCATTAATACTGTTGAAGGTTTCAGTCAAGTTTCTCATCAAAGCAGCGTGAGGAGGACATTTCAGAGCCAGCAGCACAATACGAGGTGGCATTGATAGGCATTTCAGAACCAGCAGCCCAGTACGAGGTGGCATTGATGGGCATTTCAGGACCACCCATCACTGTATCTGTATCTCTTGCTCGGGTCTGGAGGAATGCTAGTTATCAGTTCTCTGAGCTGCAGCGGAAATGAAGAGCATTGGAATCAAGGGGAGTCCCTTGTTCTATAGCATCCATGCTACATTGAGTCCAGGTTTTTTTTTTTTTTTTTTTTTTTTTTTTTTTTTTTT
>NC_022011.1:65622975-65638008 GCF_000317375.1 Microtus ochrogaster | reverse complement strand
TTTTTGGAGCCTGTCCTGGAACTAGCTCTTGTAGACCAGGCTGGTCTCGAACTCATAGAGATCCGCCTGCCTCTGCCTCCCGAGTGCTGGGATTAAAGGCGTGCGCCACCACCGCCCGGCTTTGAGTCCAGTTTTTATTCCTCCCATTGAAGGCTTGCTTTATTTTTTCATCTTGCTTGATACGATTCACAGAACTGTTAGAACGTCTCTGGGAAATGGGCACTTGTGTCTTCTCCCTTGGCTCCAAGCGTTGATTTTTTTAGAATACATTGAAACTAGCATACCACCTTAAGCATACCACCTTAAGATGCTTGGTTTTGTTTGAACATTGCATGACACAGTTGGGCACAGGAAATAATCAAATGAGCTTTTACTCACAGTGACCTGATATGATAACCTATCAGTTTCCTACATAAATGTGCTGTGACTAATGGCCAGTTACTGACTTCCTCTGCAATGGATTTATAAACATGGCCTGTACATACAGTTTTTGAAACTCCAAGTTGTGGGCTGAATGCAGCCTTATTCTAACAGCAGTAGACTCTCCCATGCTGTTATTTAGAGGCAACAATTTTTCAGGATGAGTGCATAGCACTTACAAGTGAGCTTCCATGTAGTATCTCTGAGGAGATGTAGAAAGGGAACAAAACATTTTTTGAATATAACAGTCACGGCTAGCTCTGTCTCCCGTCTTGTCCACCTAAAAGAAGAGCACTGTAGTGATGGTGACAGTGTTGAAAGTTGTCCACATACCTTCTTCCGAGATCTTTTATGGTCATAGCACTATTTGACAAAGACATGATTGCTTCTTTATACTTGCCTTCCTACAGCTGTCACCTGTTCTTCTTTAAGGCCATACAGGAAATTTTGTATTAGATAATCAATCCCATTCATTTGGGTCTGTGACAACATACTGTGGCCGAGGTACCTGGAGGAGAAAGCCTGTTCATTCAGAATGTCATGCTGTAGTCTGTCTCTAGGGCAACCCCACATGGTCTAAACCCTCCCAGGAGAGTCTGTCTGTTAAAGGTTTCCACTGCCCTCTAGTCGTATCAAGCTGGGAATCCAGCTTTTAACACACGGACCTTCGAGGATGTCCCAGATCGAAACTCTAGGAGATCTCCTGGCGAGAGTGAGTTGTCAACTAGACAGGATCTGGAAGGATCTTGGAGACAAACTTCTGGGCATGTCTGTGGGGGAGTCTCTAGATTTGGTTAACTGAAGTAGCAAGGTCCTGTCTAAGTGTGAATGGTACTCTTCTGTGAGTCTCAGAATGCATAAAAAGGAAAAGGTAGTCTGGGCACCATTATTTGGGAGAATTTTTATTAAGCTAGAATAATTTATTTTTTCTATATCAATTTCAAAATTAACAAGAGTATAATTTAGGAGTAGAGAGGGTTTTTTAAGCAAAGCTGTATGAAATTATCAGCCATCCACCACTCTTACTAAAAGACTAAGCCTTTTACTTTAGGAACTATGAAAGATCCGTTTCTTGTGTGCTTCTTAATTTCTTGTGTTTGCCTAGTATGTTTTCCTTTTCTAAAGGACCTTTCATAGCGGGATGAATTCCACATTGTCCAGGCCCAATGGTAGCCACTCACCTCCCCAGCCCCGCCTCACCCCCCGTGTGTGTATGCTCAACTTTGGTTGGTTGGAAAAGGGTCTTGTATAGAGGTGGGATGACGTGGAGCTCTTTGGATGGAGTTGTTATGGTCACGAGCAGGCTCTTTGGATGCTGATGCAAAAGTGCAGTGACCTCTGCAGGTACAGGTTCCTCACCTTCTGGAGAAGAGCGTCGCCTCAGGTTTTGCGGGGTCACATCCACTTGTCCATCCGGGACAGTCTTCTGTCATTCTCATGTGTTCTCAGGGCCCTTAGGACTTGTCTGAGGACCCCTGAAACCTTTCTCTAAAGTCAGGCCCTATTTCAAAACAAAAATAAAATAATTTTGATAGAAAAATCTGTATATAGGTTCCTTTTCCCTCTGCTAGTGATATTTCCTCTCAAGGCAGTGCCCACAGTAATGAAGGCAAAGGGGAAAAGTCGAAAGACGAACGTCCTGGAACTATGCAGGGTACTGGCTTATTGGATTGCCACAAGGGAACTGGGGGATAAAGGGGAAGCATCGCTTCTGTTTTATAGGTGGGGAAACACTGAGGAGATCTGATAAAGGGCCAGGAGCTGATGGGATCAGGCTTCCTGGCAGTCACCCATCTCCTCTATCAACACAAAGCACCAGTAGTTTTAGGCCACACTGGTCCTGACCCCCTCCCCCGCTCCCACCCTGCACCTGCATTTTGCTCAAGACTGTGTGTGTGTGTGTGTGTGTGTGTGTGTGTGTGTGTGTGTGTGTGTGTGTGCGCGCGCACTATACACACTTCCAACACAAACTAAAATTGCAAAGGAATTCCAGGTTGGGCTTTGTGTGCTCATGTGGCAAGGGGGGTGGGCAGGGATCCAGAGGAGAAAGAAACAGTGGTTACCTTCACTCAGTTCAAATGACTTTTTTGTTTGTTTGTTTGTTTGTTTGTTTTTGAGACAGTGTCTCACTATATAGCTCAGGCTGGCCTAGAACTTACTATATAGGCTTGACTGGCCTTGAATGCTCAGTCCTCCTGCCTTGGCCCCGTGAGCACTGGAGTATAGGCATGGGCTTCCACACTTGACTGCTTCTCCAGCATTGATCTTTTATTCTTCCCAACATCTTGACATCTAAGTGAAATTCTGAAATAAGAAAGGTTTTACTCCTAGAAATCCGACCTCAGGTGAAGGCTGGCTTTTAAGCTCCAGTTATACACCCGGAGCAAGGTCCAGTCCTTCCCAGCTCCGCTTCTACACTCATATAGGAAGGAATTTTTGGAAAGACACTGAGGGGCAAAGGAAATGTTCTCTGGGAAGGGTTTTTTTTTTTTTAAAGTAGCCATGGATTAGTCAAGTTGGGTTCAAGATTTCAAAATGTTATAGTTCATATTCCTTCTACAAAGCATACACAAATATATAATTAGAAAGGGGGAAACAAACAGTTAAGAATCGTTTTCATTGATACTCCCTATTTTTTAGATAATAGAATTGTGAGTACCCTCATATCTACTGGACAAATTAAAATTGGTTGATCAGGTACCATGCTAACATATTAGTACACTCGAGAGAGGTCCTCCATCAAGCCTTTATTCTTATTAACTCATAGTTGTTGGGAAAGTGTTTTGAATCTCTGTAAGTCAATACAGACTTACATGTTTAATACTTACCATTTCTGGCACATGCAATATCCAGGAGGCAAAAGGATATTTAAGTGGGTTTTCTATGTGAGAGGAGTCCAGCTTGTTGTAAGGGAATTGAAGATAATGGGTTAGGAGCAATGGAGTCAAATCCCAGGGAGACAGAATTAAAAACAAAAGCAACAGCAACAAATGAAAGACTAAAATGTAGAGTTTTCCGAAAATTGAGTGGATGAGCTCCCGATCTTATGGATGTTGGGGTAGAAGCTGGACAGTCACTGATTGGACGTTTGCTATAAAGATGGAGTTGAAATGAACTGGACACTCTGTAGGATGCTCTCCAACCTTGGAATCAGGTGATAATATGCATACTGGAAATCAGACTTCGGACTTTCTGACCAGAAAATAAGTAACAGTTTAGCCCCTGTCAGGTGTGTATCGTGGTGCAGGATTCCATCCTTCTGCTGCCGGCTCCAGAAGTCACTGTATGGCCACGATGTCCTCAGGAAAACAGCCACAAATGCCCCCTGGCACAGCAAACACTTCTTAGCGTGCAGACTCAGAAACATTGCGTCCATTTATTCGGGGACTTTCATTTTTTTTTTGTTTCCAATTTCTAAGCTGATATCAGTTCAGAATCTTATATATTTTGTCCACCTACCAAGCATGAAAACCAAGAAAGATTTCTCTTCTTCTGTGGGACAGGCATCTCAATTACCTCTCTTTTTCTTTTCCTTTATCTCAGGCTGTTAACTAACTCTGACAGCTGAGAAGTAATCGCTCTTCTGGACGTAGAAGGCTTAATGCAGAACCGCTCCCAGAGATCTTTGCGTTTTCATAGCAAGTTCTGGTTGATTACACGAACGAAACTCTAAAGCAGTGACTCACTCTTGTAGAATTGAACTCTGGGACTGGCAGGGTCAGTCTGAGGGACAGCGAGGAGTCCTCCTGGTTTACAGACCATCTGACGCAGGTATCTGGGCTTTCCCTGAGAAGAAAGCTCTGAGCTGTGTTCATTTTGCTCATTTGCATGTAGGATGATGGAGTAGAATTTAGTTACGGCTGACACTCGGTGCCTGGGTAATTTGTGCCTTTTCCATTCCGACCATGGGTATTCTCTGAGGTGCCTCTCCTCATCTCTCCACAGAAGACCATTCACCGAGGCAGATGGCCACACCAGATGCCCTCTCGGGCAACGGCCTCTAAAATAACCTGAAGCATCTTTGGTGATTTATGTCCTGAAAGCCCCATCAGCATTTATAATCTTAGGAACAGGAGGACTTTCTGGCGGTTTTAATGGAATTTCTGGTTCATATTAGACCCAATAAAATATCTTCAGGATGACAATCTAACTTACATCCGATGATGTAACTACTAGATATCCTGTGTCCCGAATGAGGGATAGTCCAGGCCTGGGACCTGCCTGAGAACGCAAGGAGTTGAAGTGGTTTTCGCTCTCTAGGGCCAGCCTGCTCCCAGGATGACTGCTTTTTATTCTTCAAAGAAGCAGTTAATACACAAATCATCAAATGCTGTGGGACATCTGAGCACAAAGCACCTGAGTTCAAAGAGCCGGAAGTAGCTAGCACACTTCCTTTCCACCTGGAATCGCTTACTGTCTGTAGCGGGATGTATCTAAGGAAGTTTTTCCACACAAAACTTTTTGGGTGGTCTTAGCACATCTGGTGAAGATCATTGGTTAAAATCCCCCGAAGAAGTGGATAGAAGGAAAATATCCTATGACCCTAAATATTCTTGGGAGCCCAAATCTGACCTTCCTTTCCCAGACAGCCACAGCCTCTGTGCGAGCAGCAGATTTGGCTTCTCGTAGCGTTCTTGGGTTAAGAATGACTAGCCTCGGGCTGTTTGATCTTTCACTCCCTGAAAAATTAACACAGACTCTCAGGGGCCAAGCAAAAGCTGTGTCCATTTCTGTTCAAACAGCACAGAAACATTCACGAATACTTATTTTTCATCTCCAGTTTCTTATACACCAACCTGCTTAACTGGTCAATTCTTAGAAATATTAAAGTTAATAGAGCTATGCTCGCTGTTCCCATTGTTCTTGAGAGCTGGCCCGATAGTTTTCCCAGAAGGCTCTGCGGACTTGACCTGTGGCAGCTCGGGAGTTTGTGTAGGTGTGAGTCTGTAAGAAATTGGGGCAAAAGGATAATAACAGTCTTTGAAAAGGCAATCCATCTCTCCTTTCTCAAGCATTCCTTGAAGGGAAACCTTTGTATTTCCACGGAGTAAAAGAATACATTCTACCATGTAGACTAACAGCCTAATCAATACCTTTTTTTTTCAAGTCTTGTCACCATTTCAAATTCCTATCAATGTCATGTTTGGCAATTAGGAATGAAATACTATAAGCACAAAATAACTTGATTTTTTTCTGAGTTGTCTCACCAAGTAAAGTGGTTTCCATCCACATATGTGACCATCTTCAGTGATATTTTTCAGTTACTGCAGTAATTGGTCCTCTTTTCTTTTTTCCTTTTTGAGACAAGGTCTCAATGAATCAGGAGCTCAATTATTGAGCTAGACTGGCTTGGCCAAGATCCTCCTTCCTATGTTTCCCCAAAGCTGGATAACATTAAGACCCAATTTTTCCAAACATGTTTGGGATCTAACTCAGGGTGTCATATTTATGTGGCAAACCCTCTGCTGTCTGAGTCCACCTCCTCAGCCCCATAAATAAGGATTTTAGTAAGGTTCACACCTGGTTGTTCCTTTCTGCTAAGTGTCTTTTGCCTTTGAGACCTTATGAAATAGAATAAATGAAACCGCTTGCTAAGAAGCTGGCACTGGGTCTGGTACAAGATTCGTGGAGAGGCGAAGCAGTCCGCCATACTGCGTTCACTACGTTCTTCCACAGACTAGATGGGCGTGTATCTGTGCTTAGACCTCTCTCTCTCTCTCTCTCTCTCTCTCTCTCTCTCTCTCTCTCTCTCTCTCTCCCTGCCCTCCTCTGGCCTCAGAATCTTACCAGATGGCTTTATTATTTATTTACTCCACTGGTTCTTTTCACCTTTCCCAGATTTACAAAGTCTCCACTCCACAGGAAGAGGGCAGAGATTATTATTGTACGTGTGAAACACGAGTCCGTCCATGTCATCCCTTGTGATGATGATGGTGGTGACAATGACCACAAAGAAACTAGTCTTTTCTCTGAGAGGCAGGGACCCTTCCACCCTCTCCACATCTTACAAGATCCATAGAGCCCAGCTGTTCTGCTCTCAGACACCTCTTATCCCCCTTTAAGGGAGAGAACGTGCGTTGACCTTCTTGGGGCGTCAGATTCTATCATCACGGCACTGCGGGTTCCTTCTCCAACCCCAGTGCCTGCTTCATCAGCTGGGTCTCTGTGTATCGGGAAGAACTGCCTCAGAAAACCTTAACACATTATAAAAAGACTTTTTCAATCTTGTTTTTATGATGACTGTACATTTGGGGAAAAAAAAGTCCACAGACCTCAAAATGTGAAGATTTTGACTTTGAATCCCAACGTCCCATGAGCTAAGGAGTCATAGTGTAATGAGCTCACCCTTCCCTGACCACGGTGGCACAATCTATAGGGGATGTGGAGTATGGCTTCCCAGGTAGCTTGGTGTGCACAGGTCCAGATGGGAGCCCCAGCTGTACAGGGTGTTCTCTTGAACACCGCTCAGTTTTTTGGGTCAACATTTTCCCTATCTATAAAAAGACAAGTGAGAAGAACAATAAAACTGCATTCACGGACTGCGGCGGATTTATATATAAATGAGCAGAGCATGTTTGATGCCCTGTTAAGTAACAACATCAGCAGCAGCACATGAGACAAACCAGAGGGCCTCACGGACATTTGAAGAGCTAGCGTGTCTCCGCAGGACAGAGAATATAACTCTGCTAATAGCATACTGACTGTGGGAAATCTGTTATCCAACGGAGGCCTAGACACTGAGACTTCTACATTTCCTCGGATACTGCACTTGTTGGGAGAGGTTACTATTATAAGGTACCACCACTTGGGAGGCTCAGAACTCAGAAGTTTATTATTTCAATGTTCTGGAGACTAAGAGTCCGAAATTAAGGTACCGTCCGCCCGGGACATGTTCTCTCTGACCTGTGTTGGTTAGGGCTTTGTTGTTGTTTCGTTTCTGTCTACTCGGCAATTTAGAGTTATCTGGGAAGAGGGAACCTCGGTTGAGAAAATGTTTCTATCAGCCTGGTTGGTAGGCAAGTCTCTAAGGTGTTGTCTTGAGTAATGATGGATGTGGGAGGAGCCAGCTCATTCAGGATGGCGCCACTAGAGGTGTCCTGGCCTATAGAAGAAAGCTGAGGGCGGAACCAGTGAGCTGCATTCCTCCAAGGTCTCAGATTCAGGCTCTGCCTTAGCTTCCCCTCATGACATACTGGAAACCTGTTAGCCTAGTAAATCCTTTTTTCCCCAAGTTGCTTTTGGTTGTGATGTTTATCACAGAAATAGGAATCTAACTATGGGAGGATCCTTCATCCTTCAGCTATGGACAGCCTGAGACCACTTGGCTCGTGACAATGTGGCGACTTTCTTCTAGTATATCTCCACTGTCTCCAAATCGTGCGGCTGTCTGCACCCATGTGTACATGCAGAGGTCAAAGCGCAGAATTGGAGCATCTTCCTGTATTGCTCTCAGAATTTATTGCCTCAAGACAGGATTACACTGAAAGCTTCCTGTTGTTGACTTGGTTGGCTGGCCAATGAGATTTCTGGGAGCTGCTTTCTCTGTCCCACAG
Source organism: Microtus ochrogaster (assembly GCF_000317375.1). Classification (NCBI taxonomy): domain Eukaryota; kingdom Metazoa; phylum Chordata; class Mammalia; order Rodentia; family Cricetidae; genus Microtus; species Microtus ochrogaster. The sequence continues at coordinate 65,630,035 of NC_022011.1, read as the reverse complement.
AACTAGGGTGATGGGCAAACACAGCCATGCCTGGCTTCCTAGGTAGATGCTGGGCATTGGAACCCAGGTCCTCATGTGTGCAGAGACATCACCTACTCAGTCCCAAACTTCTCCGTTCAGTAACGTCATAAGCGCATGGCGTGAGTGCCCACTTTTTGTGTGAACTTGGAGTTTATTAAGGAAAGGTTTACATGGATATAAACTTCGACTTGAAGAAAGAGGCTTAAGAAAAACACTCAAATACATGCCAAGGGCGAGTGTGTGGCCTTACAACTTAACTTGACTATCTCTCTGAATAACGTAGTTGCAAATGTCCAGTTCTGAGGGACTGGGGTAGCATTCCAGCATACTTTCAACTTGTTTTATTGGACATATAACCTTTAGCATCCCCTCACTGTTGTGGTATTTATAAACTGTTCTTGGTTGGATTTTACCAAATTTTGAGGCCACATATTATCTGTGGGCCTTCTAATTTGATGAAAAATTGCTGACCCAGTACAGGCACCTTTTCCGATATGTGTCCTTGCCCGGTAGCCCATTTTAGTGTCTTCTTAAAATGCAGCCCCCCACCCCCCGCCTGCTACGTTAGACTGTTTTAATTGCAGAAATGGCTTGTGCTTACTCTAACAATTAGATCTCTTGCCTGTTCTCCCATCATCTCCACCTTAATACTAACGCGATATTCCCAGCCTGCTCTTGGTCCCTCCGCCTTTTCCTCCCTGCTCAGCCATGTGAGAACACACCTGTCAGCTTGGGTCTTTTATTCCTACAGAAACGAGACCACGCCTGTCAGGTACTTTCCCTGCCTCCAGGTCGCACGCAGGCACAGAGCTGTTTCTTTTTGACAGCCGCGGAAACTGTGGATGGCCTACAAGTTTCCATGGCTCCCTGGCAGGTGGAAATTTAGATCGCCCTTTCCCCATTTTGGGCTGTGGGGAACGAGGTGTAGAAGTGGAGCCTGCACCTTTGCTTTTCTAATGTGCAGCTTCAACGGGCACCGTTTTTAAAGAAAACAGCAACAATGATTACATGTCTGCTCTGAACACAAACACTAGTGTCTGGGAGCTTTTCAGAGTGTGGCAATGAGCTGGCCCACCCACTATTGCTCTGATGCCCTTTGCCTGCCTTGGGAAGGCACAGAAAGACTGCCACAGACCAAGAGAGAGCTTCAAAATGAGGTTGGGAGCTTTCTCGAGCCCTTACACTTAACAGTGCCTGAATTTTATTAATGTTCTATAGCATTGTTCCTTTTGTCAGCTGAGAATAAGCCTTCATATGTCACGCATTCCAAATGCAATTCCCAATTAGACTGGACAAGCAAGCTCTTCAGGAAAAATAATTAGGACAGGCTAAAGATAACCTACATTTATAAGTAAGCTTAAAGCCAAGCCACCCTCCTCTGTAGGGCAGTTTCAGGGCTTAGTTTGTGTATAGACACAGGCACCCAGACATTGTGTTCTAATCACAGGTTAGCATCGTTTATATAAACTGGTTCTGTTTTCAGAGTAAGGCACACAGGAGCCTCAGCAATTCTCGGTCAATAGCCAGCTAGTATACTGCAGTGACCTGGAATGATCTGCGAGCCCACAGGCAGGACGTGAGCTTATAGGTTTATCTATTTTCACTGGCAAGGACTGGAGCGTGACTAGAGTCAGAGAGACGGAAGCAGGGCTTGCTTGGGTATGATGCTGCCATGTTTTTGTTTTCTCCTCTTTAAAGGCTTATAATAGAAACTAAAAAACTTCAAATAGTATAGAAGTCCCTAGAGGCAGCTGGGATGTAGTGGTGCATGCCTTTAATCTCAGCACTCGGGAGGGAGGCAGAGGCAGGCGGATCTCTGTGAGTTCAAGGACAGGCTCCAAAGCTATACAGAGAAGGTCTCGAAAAACCAAAAATAAATAATAAATAAGAAGTCCTCGAGGCAACAGATAGCATATGTCCTATTTTCAAGATATTTTGCTACCCGCATCAACAAAGGTTACAGAGTAGTATAAACAGTATAATGCTATGTGTTTTACATAATGAATTATAATATATTAATACAGAGATATGTAAAGATAGACATGTAGATGTGGGCATACACGTATGTTTAAGAATTAACTGGTCTAAGAATGGAGGAGTACTTAATGTCTTGGAACTCTCCTTCCCCACTTAGCAAAATACATAACATCAGAATGCTTACTTACCGGATGATTCTTGACCAGCTTCTGCCGCCCAGTTCTCTTTGGATTGCGCCATAACCTGTTTCCCCATCCCCGGGTGAAGGACACTTCGACACAGATTCAGTGTGGTGATATTATAGCCAGCACCACAGGGAACATCTTCTTAAAGTTATATGAAGGCTGGCGTTCTAAATATTGCCATCCACAGTGGCATGCATACGTAGCGCCAGCTCTTTGGGAGACTGAGGCAGGCATACCATTTGAATTTCAAAAATTGCAGCCAGCCTGGGCAACATAGCAAGTCTCTGCACATAGAAACCCTCAAAGTATACTAACAAATTGATTCACAACTATTGTACTTCTGGAATTTGGGTCATGATTCATTATTCGCAATATAAAAAAATGATTCTGGCCTAACGTTTGTTTTAATTTGATTTCCACTTAAAGTTTTGATCCATTTAAAAATTTTAGTAGATTACTAAACAGAGACCTATTCTGACTTTTTCCGGTCTTGTAGGGATAAGTCCCGCCCCTAAGGGGGCGTGTTCGCCTCAGGCTAATGTTTGCCTATAAATTTGGCGAGCGTGCTCCCAGCCTCTGCTTCTGCTTTCCTGGTCTCCGCGGGAACGGTGGTTCTGTAAGTCTATTAAAGCTGTATATATATTTTTACAATCTGTCTGCATTCATTTACGCCGTTACATTTTGGCGCCCAACGTGGGGCTCGAACCCACCACCCTGAGATTAAGAGTCTCATGTTCTACCGACTGAGCTAGCCGGGCGTAATGTAACAGCGTAAACGAATGCAGACAGATTGTAAAAATATATATACAGCTTTAATAGACTTACAGAACCACCGTTCCTGCGGAGACCAGGAAAGCAGAAGCAGAGGCTGGGAGCAGGCTCGCCAAATTTATAGGCAAACATTAGCCCGAGGAGAACACGCCCCCTTAGGGGCGGGACTTATCCCTACACATTCTGTCACAACCGCCATCCCAACATTTATCATTTCTTATCTGTCTGCCCTGCCTCCATTTTGAAAGGCTTCATTTATCCTTCTCATAAATACCCGTATGTGCATGGCTATCTAAAGTCTGTATTTGTGGCCATTTTCTCTCTTTCTATGCTACCCTCAGACTATTCCAATTACTGTAGCTTTGTAAAACATTTTGAAGTTTGGTAGAATTTGTTTCCCCATTCATCCCTCTACTGCCATTACAGTTTTCTTAACACAATTTTATTTTTCCATGTGATTTTGGGAATGACTTTCAAACATTTTCACCAAAAAATTCATATTTGGGCTTTGTTTGTGATCCATGCTTTTTGAGCATGGGGAAAGCGTGTCTTTATGACGTGGGGTATACACACCCCAGAGCAGTGGACAACCTTTCTGTTATTTTGTGAGCAGAGGGGAAGACTCAAACTTTCTTCATATAAGACACGGAAATGTTATGTCACCACCCCCTGAGTATTTGACCGATCTAAAAATCATACATGAGTGGGATTGTTTTCTATTGGGTTCTTTGTTATGCAAAGGGAAACTTGTGGTTTTACTATATTAATGTCATATATTAACCAACAACTTACTCTGTTCTCTACCAAGTCTCATTAAATTTTCATTGCGTGTCTTGAGATCCCCAGATCCACAGTGATGTTAGGTGAAACTACCATGAACTGGTGCCTCTCAGTCCCTCCAGGGAAGTTTGCTTTTCATCTTTCTGCTCTGTCTGTTATAAGGACAACAGTATTCTTTGTTTTCTATATCACATGGTTTAATATTTACAAACTACAGGTTATAATACATTCATGGACCCCAAAAATCTTTTATCCTGAGTGAAATTTATAAAAAGAAATGAAATTGTAAAACGAGTAGAGAAATACTAGAAGAGTACATATTCTAACCACCATGAATTTTATGTTTCAGGTGTGCACAAACACACATTTCCTAAGTCGATAAACAAAGATAATTTCTTACTGTAAGATACGGTGAGAGAAAGTTTGACATGTGCTCTCTAATGAGTGACTTCTTTCTGGATTTACAAATTCCTTCCCTTTTGCCTCTGTCACTTGAAAAATGAATACCCCTTTCCTCCTGGCTCCACCCCCTTGCTTCCTCAAGAGGAGGACCATGAGTGCTCTGCCCTTTGCCACCCTTTGGATGGCATGTCAGTGGGTGCCCTAAGCTGAAATAAGATGTCTTCATCAGAAGTTGAAGGGGAAGGAGCCCTAAGCCAGGCTGTTGGAGAGCACAGGGCAAAAGAGTGGTTTGTTGAACTCAGCAGACTGAATCTGCTCTGCTACTTTTGTTTATTTCTAATTATTTGCTAAACAGATGTACAAATTATAAACCCTAGCCATATTTTCCACCTACTTTTCTGACCACTTGGGTAGATCAGGCTTTCTAGAAGACAGAGCTAGGTGAGGTGCAATCGGGGTTCAATCCCAGGAACGTCATTGTGGCTGGGTATTGACGGACTTCCTTCTACACACAAAGGCGTATCAGAGAAGCATGGGAAGACATGAGGTGTAATCCTGGTCTAATAGGTTCATCCTCGGCCTGCCTTTGGTTCCGTTACACTATAATCTAGCATTCAAGTATCTGTTACTTAATCCAAGAAATAGAAAGGATTTGCCCCAGTTTTCTTTCTGTTGCTGTGATGAAGCGTTGGCTTAAACCAACTTGTAAAGAATGGTTTTGATTTCATCTTACAACTCCTAAGTCACAGTCACCAAGGAAAATCAAGGCAGAATGCAAGGCAAGAACCCAGAGGCGGGAACCAACCGTGGAGGAATGTTGCTTACTGGCTTGCTGTCCCTGCCTGGCTCAGCTAGCTTCCTTATGCAGTCAAGGCACACTTGCCTGGGGATGGCAGCTCTCACACCGATCTGGGCCCCCCTGTATCAAATAGTCATCAGGAAAATATCGCCACAGATGTGCTCACAGGCCCATCTGACGGAGACCAGTCCCCAGTTGAGGCTCCTCCTTTTCAGCGTGTCACGTTAACCACGGAGATCAGCCATCACAGTGCCGAAGAAGGGGTCACCAGGCAAGTTAAAGTCCCCACCCATAAGCGGACAGCCAGTCAGTAAGATTTTCAAAGCTTAGACAATACATGAGTATTATTTGCTTGTATTTCTTCGTGTGCGGGCAGCTGTCCATACTCCCAAATCCAGGCTCTCCTGTTAGGCTGAACATCGGACTCTTTTGGGTTTCTCTGTGATGTTCACCACACACAGCCGCACTGACGTTCTCTTGGGGTGTCTCACACGGAGACTCTACATTCCCACTTTGTACTTCCCACCCTGTGGTCTTTCAATGTGCACTGACAACTTCCCTCTCCTTCATGTTTGATTGACAAGAAGGAGGACAGGGAGCAGTAGATAAAACCAACCAGACCGGTCTTGGTCTCAAGTTCCCCTCTGCTGTACAGGGCCCTGGTGCCGCTCTGCTCTCTTGTGTCGCCTTTTGGGCAATTTTGGTTGCCTGGGGTACTCCACCCACTTGGCCCCTGCAGCCGAATGAGAGCAGAGCGAGACCATCATGCTGACTCACTTCAAACCCATCATCGTTAAAGATGACAGGCATCAGCTACGCTGCCCGCCACTCGTCCTTCCCACTCTTCCTTTGTCTGTACCTTCTGCTGCTCCCTTGAGCCATGGCAACCCTCCCTACCTCTCCCTCTACTGCTGGTCTTGTGCTTCATTTTAATAAAGAGACCGGAGCAATCAGGAGAGAATCCGCCACAGCCACGTCCGTGCATCTCCCTTACCCGCCTTCCTCCTGTTACTGTGCTGCCGTCTTTGTCCAGCCCCAGCCTCTCGTGCACTCGGTTGATCTCTGCCTACTCAGGATATAAGCTTCAGCACTTCTCCCTGTTCTTGCGTGGCCGGTCTCCCCCATCTCTGCTGAATCGCTCTCGTTTGCAATACATCCCGGGCGGATGCTGCTTCCTCCTCCTGTCCGTCTCTCCCTTCCACCTCACTCATCTGGGCTGTGAGTACGTTCACGGTGAAGCCTATGGACTCTTTCTCAAAACAACATCTTTAAATGCTTCACGTAAAACAGGACGACAAAAGGAGTAATTATCAGCAATAATAATATTTTCAACTGATAGGGTGTGCTAACATTTTTTCTGTATTAATGTGCTCATGCATTTAACGTGAAGGCAAGCTAAAATTACATTTTAATTTTTAAGCAAAAATAAAGCATACCGCTCCAAAAAGTTCCCTCTAGATATAACCTTTGCACCACGTATGCTCCAAAAGCCTGTGCAATATTATGAGAGTAAATATTCTTGTCAGATCTGTTCAATTTAAACAATGAAAATGGTTTGTCTCTGATATAGTGATTAATAAGGGATTATGTATAGAAAAGGAACAAAGCAGCTTGGGTTTCCCCCATAAAGAGATGCAGCTGAACTGAAGGCCCCTGTGCCAACGTCACAGTCACTTGAGATCTTGTTACAGGTATAAAACTACCTTTGCCACAGTGGTGAATGAAGCCTTCTGAGGTTTCTGCAACCATCCCTATGCAATATGCAATGCAATTGCTAGTGGCTTAAACAGACTGCTGATATTGCATTAACAATTGATGGAAATGCAGATAAGCCACGGGGTCAAAATCAAGTTTCAGTGTTTTCCCATCTCCATTGGCATACTTCCCAGGTCCTTCGGGGCTCTCCTAAGAACCTGCTTCTTGCAACAGCCCTTCCTCTAGACAGTGCTCAATCCTCTGCCTTTGTTGTGTGGGGCTCTCTTCACTCAGGATTTTGACCCCCACAATCCTTTGGAACTCTTCTTAGTGAGGTCACTAATGACTTTTCTATTGCTATAGGCAATGGTGTTGCCTGTCTTAGCAACAGTATTTGAGAGGATTGATTGCTCTTTTTTTTTTTTTTTTT
>NC_022011.1:65594100-65622525 GCF_000317375.1 Microtus ochrogaster | reverse complement strand
GTAGACCAGGCTGATCTCGAACTCACAGAGATCTGCCTGCCTCTGCCTCCCAAGTGCTGGGATTAAAGGCGTGCACCACCACCGCCCGGCTTAAATTTAATTTTCTACTTGTGTATATTCTTTGCATAGGGCACTGTGCTATATAAGACATTTAATACAAGCATATATTTTATATGAGTGCATCTTTTTATCGAAAATTTAAGTAGCTTGTACCACATTGGGTTTCATCACATTTTCAAGCAAAATTGATTTTGATTGATTCTCCCCCCCCATTTCCTGCCCCTCTTTGTATCCTTCTCCCCCCCCCCCCCCATAGACTTTCCATTTTCATGCCACATGTGTCATCACCCTCTCTCCCTTTCCTCAAGGCATTTCCCCTCTCTGTGGCTTCCTTTGTAGCCTGGAGCCTCTCCCCACACTCACCCCCCCCCACCTCATATGCATCCATATAAATGTGATAAGCTAGGACCTGCAGGTGAGAGAGACCCAGCGCTTGGTTTTGGCGGAGTCCTCCCTTTGGCTTCTCTCTGGCCTTTGAAGTTCTCAGGTGTTTGATGCTGCTGCCTTGTCATCTGACATCTAAGTTGTGGTGTGAGCCAGGACTCAATCCTTCCATGGCATTTCTTTCTATCTATATGTATTCTTTTATTTATCTCTCTTGAATTATAACGTCAGCCTCAACCACCTGAACTTCAACCACCCATTATTCATTATCCCCACATGGTTGCCTATTAGAGAAACCAATCTGTCATATAAGTTTGAGCACCCATTGTTCTCAGACATGCTTTTCTTTGGTCTTTCTTCACCCGGCTAATCTCAGCTCTCTTTCTCTGGAAACTTAGGCTAACCACCCTCAATGCAAGGCTAACCCATCAGCTATGCTCGCCAGTCGTAACGTCAGAGTCTATCTTGGAGATGACCATTTCCCTATCCCACTGTTGCCCGGTCAAGTGATGCTCCAAAGTTGATTCTCTAAAAGAGGGTCCCAGCCTCCTCATCCTCCCCCAACCCTTTATCCTATCATGAAGTTTATAAGTTTAGCAATCTTACAAGGAGCTTGTCTAATTCGCTTACTTGAATTCAGAAGCAGTATGCACAGTGCCTAGAGATAGTCAAAGCTCCCAGGATTTGATTCTACAGTGACGGTGTTTATTTAGTGCTGTTCATTTAGTAGCAAAATCATGAATATAATAAGACTTTAAATGATGTTCTGCAAGTTTGAAACATGGCATCTCAACTTTAGGAACTTATTATTAAAGGATACTGCTTCAAATATTCAGAAATTGTTTCCAATATTCAGATGAAATCATGACCTATATCCCTCAATATGAAAGGACCGTGCTGTTTCTGTCGTCTGACGTCAGGCATGTGAAATGTGTTAGCTAGCAGCACCTTCTTCTAGCATTCTTTCTCTTCCATGAATCAGAAAATGATAAAATGTTTCCAATGGCATTAGAGTGCCGCAGGTAACTTTCTAGCAATTAATTAGACTCTTGTTCAATGAACACTATTGAATGGCTGTTATATGCCAAGGACTCCACTGGGTGCTGGGACACAAGTAAAGCCAGGGGATGTCCCAGGAGATCCGGATGAATAGGGAGGCAGAGGAGACAGAGAGTAGGCCCAGTTACACAGGGGGTGGAATGTTCAGCTCTGTGAGCATGGATCTACAGGCTCCATCCTGGCGCTTTCTCTAGAGTCCTTGGAATATTATCTGTTCTTGGTTACTGTGTCTAAGGGACCCTCCATGCCACCCCCAACTCTGTTCTGAACAATGCTGGTTCAGAATCCCAAAGAGTGAAAAATACATATGTCATATAAAGACTTTGATGGAAAAATGCCTGTCTGAAGTATTCCAAAAAATGTAGACTCTATTCTTAAGCTTTCTTTTCTCTCAATCTTTTTCTTTCTTTCTTTCTTTCTTTCTTTCTTTCTTTCTTTCTTTCTTTCTTTCTTTCTTTCCTTCCTTCCTTCCTTCCTTCCTTCCTTCCTTCCTTCCTTCTTTCTTTTAAAAAGTTTTTCAAGTCAGGTGGTGGTGGCACACGCCTTTAATCCCAGCACTCAGGAGGCAGAGGCAGGCAGATCTCCGTGAGTTCAAGGCTAGCCTGGTCTACAATAGCTAGTTCCAGGACAGGCACCAAAACTACACAGAGAAACCTTGTCTTGAAAAACCAAAAATAAGCCGGGCGATGGTGGCGCACACCTTTAATCCCAGCACTCGGGAGGCAGAGGCAGGCGGATCTCTGTGAGTTCGAGACCAGCCTGGTCTACAGAGTGAGTTCCAGGACAGGCTCCAAAACCACAGAGAAACCCTGTCTCGAAAAACCAAAAAAAAAAAAATAGTTTTTCAAGACAAGAGTTTCTCTGTGTAGCCTTGACTGTTTTAATGAAGTAACTCTAGATATCTCTTACTCATTTTTAGGGACTCTTCCATTTTAAATAGCTCACCCCATCACATTAGACCATTCTCTGTGGTGATATTTATGTGTGTGTATTCAGAGATATTCATGTATTTATATATATATTAGATATATTTGTGTAATATATACACACAAATGCTTACTGTAGGAACATTCAGAATATATGAACATATGTAATATGCAAGAGAGGTTTTTCATTTGGGGTGTGTGTGTATGTATGTATATATGTATGTTTTGGAGGCCAGGTATTACTGTTCATGGCTCTGGTTAGCCTGGAACTCATCCGGTAGCCTAGGCTGATCTTCTGCCTGTGCCTTCCAAGGAAAATTCCGGGGCCATGGGCTGGTGTCACCATGGTGGACAAAAGAGTTTTAGAACAGTTCCCCCTGGGTGGGGTAGAGAGAGAAACGCTTGGAGAAGTGTAGAATGAGAATAACAGCCAGATAGGGCCAAGCCTGTAATCTGGGGTCTGCCCTGAAGTTGCTCTTGCTTACACACTGATTAATTTCTAAAAGAGGCGAAGCATTGGAAGGAGGTCACATTCTGCCCTTTCCCCGCGTGCGACTACTTGTTATGTCACGCTTACTGAGGTAGGTTCTCGGCAAGCCTAGCCTTATTTTTTTTTCCCCTTTCACAGTTCTGGGTGTTACACAGGGAGCAGGTGCAGCTTCCTGACATAAGCTGGCAACCCTCCTAGACTCACAAATATGAGCATGGATAAATTCCAGCCTGAAATTATTTTGCAGGCAGGCTGAGTCAACAAATCTTGGGTATTGACTGGGTTTAGTCCTTTAGGAACTGACTCAATATTTTATGAAACCGACTCGCCAAGCTCAGAAGGTTTTAAAAATAATAGGACTAACGCAGGATTTGTGATTTTCACCAAGCACTCGCTAACTGCTCTCTTAGTAACTCTTTGATATTTTTGATTGTCAGGAAGCTCTAGGCTACGCATCTAAAGTCTGACATTGGAAATGTCATGACTCTTAGAAGCCCCTACCTCTCTCAGGAAGAATTCCACAGAAACTTGTCCTGGACAGGAGATGGCCACTGGAAGCCATGGATCTTAGTCTATTTTCTGCATCTTAGTCTGTTGCTCTAGCAGAATACTCAAGATTGGGTAAATTTCTAGAGGTGGGGGGTGGGGTGATATGTTTTGCCTCACAGTATTTTTTAAACGTAATTTAATTTTAGTTTGGAAACAAAGGTTTCATGTACCTGAGGCTGACCTTGGGTTCCTGATTGCCTTGTGTCTACCCTCAGGTTCTGGGATTCCAGCCCTTATTTTTTTTAAATAAATCTTTATTTATCTATTTATTATGTACACAGTGTTCTCTCTGCATGTATGCTTAGATGCCAGAAGAGGGCACCAGATCTCATCATAGATGGTTGTGAGCCACCATGTGGTTGTTGGGAATTGAACTCAGGACCCCTGGAAGAACAGCCAGTGCTCTTAACATCTGACCCATCTCTCCAGCCCCCATTCCAGCCCTTATTGCCATGCCCGTGGTTTATGGTTTTAGAGGCTGGGAAGTCCAAGTCCAGATTTTGCTTGAGCAGCTCATGCTTCTTCAGATTATAGGAGAATAAAAGCAAGTACCATGTGAGGAGAGAGTAAAATCAAGCTATGGAAGACAGATGTGCTTTTATGCCGCCTACTGGTGGCAACAGGTCAAGCCCAAGGAAATCTAAAGCCCACTCAAAGGAAAGACATTAATCCATTCACAAGAGTCTATTCCCGTGATCCAAATGCCTCCCCCCAGAATTGAAGTCATAACACACCAGCTTTTGGAGGGCAGCTCAAACCATAGCAGCTTTGTTTCATTACAAAAGACTGACTATTGGCTGACCCTGAGGCGGACAGTTATCCTGTGTTAGCCTAGAGGGCCCAGCATGATCACTGGGGTCAGGTATAACGTAGATCTTAAGTGTACCTAACCTCCACATGTTAAGGTTTGATGCCTAATGTGGAGGTGGTGGAGCCTTTCAAAGGTGGGACTTCCTGGATAGCCTGGATAGTTATTGTGAGCATGCCCTGAAAGGGATAATGGGAACCTTCCTCTTATACACGAGCGGCTTTGCTCCACTGCATACTCCCACCATGATGAACAACAATAGAGCCAAGCAGCCATGGACCTGACACCTCTGAAACTGTGAACCAAAACAAAACTTTCCACGTATAAGTTGATTTATGTCGGGTATCGTTTTTTACAGTAACAAAAGGCTGACTGATACAGAATCCCTGTAAGCAGAAGAGGGAACGAACATTTGAGAAAGACTCAGCTGTTTTTGCTGCTTTGGAAATGAAGGACTAGGTTTGTGAGCCAGAAAAGGCAAATGGCTTATAGGAGCCAAAAGGCAAAACAGTCTCACCCTGGGGCCTCCCAAGGAACAAGCCTCTGCTGATGTGTTACTTTTAGGTCAGTAAAGTTTGTTTGTTGGTTTTCCTTTTGCCTGTCCTGCCCTGCCTTCCTTTCAGCATTGGAAACATCACAAGTCCTATAAAGTCTTCCTTCTCCCTTGGTTTCTTCTTCAGGCCCTCCCTCCGTTCCTCCCTCTCTGGGCTTTTGAAATAAGCAGTCCTGGCTGGCCTAAAACTCCCTGTGTAACCCAGGCTGTCCTCCAATCCTGCCAATTCTCCTGACTTTGCCCTCTGATGCTAGGATTTCAGACATAAGCCACTGTGCTTGGGGCCCCATTTTGGACTTCTGACTCCCCAGAACTGTAAGGTAACAAATCTGTTCTGGCTTGGCAGGCTGGCTCGTGGTCATTTGTCACAGCAGTGGCTCATGGGAAGGAAGCCTGTGTGCTCCGGGAGGAGGAACGGGAGAGTGGAGTTTGATAGCTGCCTCAGCTAGTGCCGTTCATGCTGCCTTGAATGTTTTCCCAATGGATGCTTTTCATTGTCATCAGTGTTGATGAAATTAGGGCTTGTTTCCAAAGGAGATTGTAAATATGTCAGCTCCCTAAGATAATGTAATAAGCTTAAACTTTGTAAAACTTAAGAATTCTAAGGCCAGTTCTCAGGCCTTGAGGACGCGTGATAGCCTAGGCACAGAGCACTCTTATGCCTGCCTGTTGTTATCACAAGCAGAATGCATGTTTAATTGGAAATTCTTCTCTGGTCAAACAAAAAACCAAATTATACATTATATTACATATATTGATATGTTGTATACAAATATACACATGTTATACATATATGATAAGTATATTATTATTATAGTAAGTAAATCAACTTCTGAGGTTACTGTGAAACCTCTGGACTGGTGAAATTGGGGAAAAGGAAAGAAACCTAAGTGACATTTGTTTTACAACTGTCCTATGTCTGTGCGCTAGGATATGCATATTCTAGCATCTAATAATTTCCAGATTGCCGTGTCACTCAATGAACATCACAGCAGGGTCACCAAACACAGAGGAGAGGCTAGTCATCCAGCGTTTACTTTGGAGGGCACGCTCTTTGCCAAGCGGCTTTGTAAAAGCTGTAGTTGATGCTCACTGTGGGCAAGGAGCATAGGTGAGTTAGAAATGCCGCCTGACATGGACGGAGCTAGAAAACATCATATAGAATGAGGCAACCCAGACCCAGAAAGACAATTATCACATGTTCTCACTCAGAAGAGGTTTTTAAACATAAAGCAAAGAAAACCAGCCTACAAATCACAATCCTAGAGAACCTAGACAACAATGAGGACCCTAAGAGAGAGACATACATAGATCTAATCTACATGGGAAGTAGAAAAAGACAAGATCTTCTGAGTAAATTGGGAGCATGGGGACCTTGGGAGAGAGTTGAAGGGGAGGGGAGAGAAAGGGAGGGAGCAGAGAAAAATGTAGAGCTCAATAAAATCAATAAAAGAAAAAAGAAATGCCACCTGTTGCGATATTTTGAAAACATGTTTGTTTGTTTGTTTGTTTGAAAGCATGTGTGAAGAAAATTTCTAATCTGGCTAGTGAGAGCAACCTGCACAGCTTTGGGGTTGATTTGACTGGGGTGTGGAGAAAATAAACAAGAACAGAGGACAGAAAAGCAGGGATTGAGGGGCCACATGCTCTGATGGAGCTGCACCACCAGCAGCCTGGAAACTACCGAGGAGGTGGGGTTCGCTGATCTCTGCTGTGGGTCTGTGCAGGGGAGCTGTTCAGGTCGCTGTCGCCACTGAGGAGGAAGTCGTGATTGGCAGTTTCTGCAGACAGTGATTAAAACACTCTTACTTGGACCAGAGGAAGGTTTTGCCATTCCTTTGAGCCTGACCCGGGGACTGAGGCATTGGGGCCCTTGACGGAGCTCTGTCAATATCAACAGGATTTCATCAATGTGGGTTCTCTCTCTCTCTCTCTCTCTCTCTCTCTCTCTCTCTCTCTCTCTCTCTCTGTGTGTGTGTGTGTGTCTCTGTGTGTGTGATTTGCACTTGTAGATCTTGTCTCTTAAAAGTGACCACAAAGGACAACTGGACAAATTAAGAGGGGACCAGAGTGTGGGAGGAGAAAGTAGGAACAGACAGCCCTGACGCTCTGGTGCTGAGGCAGGGGGGAAAGGAGAAAACCTAAGGGGGGGGGGTCGCTGCTGCTGTTGGCTCTGTCACGAGCCACCTTGCCCATTACGGACCCCTGAGGCCGAGTGCCTCTTCAACATTCTGCATCCAAGGGCCCCTTTGTTTCAGTAACCTTGCCATGGAGGTTAGTGCTCCCACAATTTATCAAGGACTCTCCAGGCATCCAGCTCACCCCTTTTTGATGAACGGGACTTCCCAGAAGGCCTGACTTAGTACAGTCCCAGAGCAATTGAGATGTGAACACCATGCCACCTGGCAGCCTGAGGCTCCCCTCATGAGCCTGCCTTTACTGTTAGCTCAGGCTGAAGCTTTCTACAGTTTCTGGAACTTCAGGGAACACATATTAAATCAGCCCTCTCATGTATCTTTTGATTTTTGGGAAACGCTTTTCAGCAAATTCTTATTTGAATCTGCTTTGGACAGATAGAAACATTTGGAATTTCGCAACATCTGTACTGAGAGTAAAGAGGGAGCGTGCCTTGGCTAGTTCTGGCAGTTGTGCCCACTCCACAAGGTGCATACCGCTCTTATGTCGGGATTGGGTCAGAAAAGAGTTCACAGGCATCTATCAGTGTGCACACCTGTATCAGAGCACAAGCTAGACACGGATGCCCACATGCACCGCAGCCACAGGCCTGTCAGCTGTGTATTTATAGGTTCAGTAGGGCGCATCCATGCTGTTATATAACACTGGAAGCTGTGGTTGGGGAAGTGGCCTTATTAGAAAGAGAGGTGCTCAGGGAGCCAGTGTTGGTATTTTCTCAGAGAGCTGAGGCAGCTCTCTGACGAGCTAGCAGTGGAGGGAAGGGAATGAGTCTCCAGAGACGGCCATATTTGCCTCTGTGCTCGCTGCAGGTTTGCCACTCTCTTTACCTGATGTAAGACATTCGGAGAGGAAGACGGAGCATAGGTTTGCCAATCCCGTTATGCTCAGCGCGGGGTTGTATGTTTAATGCATATTCTTGACTAAAAGAATGAAAGAACAGGCTTCAATCAGTGCCGAGCGCCTGCTATATTTTAAAAAGAGGTTGAGGTATATATCTATATATCTTAGTGTGGAAACCAGCGGTAACTCCATTCCCCTGCCTTGCCCTTCTCATTTTTGTTTCAAAACATTGTTCTCTGCCATATTGAGAGAGGACTTAAAATGGCAGTGCACTGGGCTCCCAGCCAGCTTTCAGCTGAATGCTCTCCTAGTTGAGCACAGACAAAGCATGCAGACAGGGAGGGCATTTAGAGTAAGTACATTAGTGCTGGGTTCAGAATCACCCCGGCAGGCTTCCGCACTCTGGCTCGTGACTTCAAACTATAGGCTTTTTCAGTCTTGTGGGCCACTTATTAGTTTTTTTTAGCCTATTGCCAATACTTTTTGGACTCAAGTCCTGCACAGGATTTTCCAGACCTTATGATTTTTAGAGTCCAGACCCTTGTGTGTACAGACATTCTTGCAGACGGTCAGACAGGTTCTGCCTCAGCCTTGCCAAAGCCTTCCTAATGGACCAGTCAGCTTCTCATTCAGTGTGGGTTCTTTCTGTCAAAGCAAGATGCTCTTCTGGACATCCAAGGAGTA
Source organism: Microtus ochrogaster (assembly GCF_000317375.1). Taxonomy (NCBI): domain Eukaryota; kingdom Metazoa; phylum Chordata; class Mammalia; order Rodentia; family Cricetidae; genus Microtus; species Microtus ochrogaster. The sequence goes on along the minus strand of NC_022011.1, from coordinate 65,613,976 downwards.
TGTGACTGACACTGGGTGAGACCCTGCATCCTACCTGTTCTCATAGGGAAGTGTTTGTGCAAAAGGCAAGCTGAATTCAGTTAGCAGATTGCCGCTAACCCGACAGCATAAATCAATTTCCAAATGCCTCAATTCAACTTTGCACAGTCAATTTACTTATTAAGGTGAGGTGATATTTCAATGGCCTCCGAACTGTGGCACTCTTGGTTTTCCAAGCCAGATTCTTCTCTGCTGGCCCTGTCCTGTGCACTGTAGAACACTTGCAGCTTCCTGGCTTCTACCAGCCATGGACCAGAAGCACTTCTTGCCGCTGAAGTTTGACACTGAAAAGCATCTCATGACAATGCTGAATGTCTCATGGGGTTATGGCTCCCTTTGGGGGAACTTATGTTCTAAGTCAGAGGTTAAAAAGTTTTGCCTGTACCATGTACCAGATCTGAGGTTTCTTTCTATGACTTAGCAGCCCTCTTGGCCAGTGTTGATTTCTGACGTTCTATGTTAGATATGAGTGGCCATTAAATACTTTATAGTTCTTAGAATAAACAGGTAAACATGTATATTTCCTTCCTGTAGCCACTTGATAATCAGAGTAAGACTTAAAAATGTTTTTACTATCCTTTAATTATGGCTAGAAACCAAATATGAGTGAGTACATCCCATGTTCCTCTTTTTGGGTCTGGCTTACCTCACTCAGGATAGTGTTTTCTATTTCCATCCATTTGTACGCAAACTTCAAGAAGTTCTTGTTTTTTACTCCTAGAGAAGCTAAATAAGAAGGTGAATCCAAAGACAAACATATAGGCATCCCCCTGAATATTAACCTTCATCAGGCGATGAAAGGAGACAGAGACAGAGACCCAAATTGGAGCACCGGACAGAAATCTCAAGGTCCAAATCAGGAGCAGAAGGAGGGGGAGCACGAGCAAGGAACTCAGGACCACGAGGGGTACACCCACATTCTGAGACAATGGGGATGTTCTTTCGGGAATTCACCAAGGCCAGCTGGCCTGAGTCTGAAAAAGCATGGGATAAAACCGGACTTGCTGAACATAGCGGACAATGAGGACTACAGAGAACTCAAGAACAAGGGCAATGGGTTTTTGATCCTACTGCACGTGCTGGCTTTGGGGGGGCCTGGGCGGTTTGGATGCTCAACTTACTAAACCTGGATGGAGGTGGGCGGTCCTTGGACTTCCCACAGGTCAGGGAACCCTGATGGCTCTTCAAGCTGATGAGGGAGAGGGACTTAATCGGGGGAGGGGGAGGGAAATGGGAGGCGGTGGCGGAGAGGAGGCAGAAATCCTCAATAAATAAATAAATTAAAAAAAATTCTATTCCATGTAAAAAAAAATGTTTTTACTATGCTTGCTTAGTGGCGTGTGGACACGCGTGCATGTGGAGGTCAGAGTACAATTAGCGTGAGTTAGTTTTCTCCACTCATCAAGTTGGTCCCAGGAGTGGAATTTAGGTCAGGCCCGACAGCAAGTGATTTTTATTCAGTGAACCATCTCATTGGCCAGCTTTGAAGAAACTAGTACATTTATTTTGCCAGATAGACATAATAATAACTTGCCAGGTAGACATAAAGATAATTGCAATAATAGATTGCTGCATACCTCAGTCTTCACCAGAAAAACCTTTGGGAGCGGGGAAGGGCAGTAGGTGATGATTTTACAGAGACCCAAAATGGAACAATTGTACAGCAAACAAGGGTCTGTGGCGTACCCAACTTTAAATGGGATATTTCAGTTGTACCCCCTCATCTCCAAATTCAGGGATCACTGTGGAAGACAGATGGGAAGAGTCTAGGAGGCAGAGGAAGTGGACATCTGTAGCGGGCCTGTATTTGCCAGACATGAACTCACAGTGGCGAGCATTACCTGCATAAGACTTGCACAGGCTCAGGCCAGCCAAATGCCAGCGGGTGGGGGGGCCTCCTGAAGCCACACCCTTGTATGATGACATATTGGATTGGTGGTTGATTGGGGAGAAAGCCATTTTTTTTTCAGGGTTGTGGATGCTGAGAGGCTACCCATTTTCCAGTAGACGGTGTCATACCCATTTACATACACGTAGAGATAGATAGATAGATAGATAGATAGATAGATAGATAGATAGATAGATAGATAGATAGAGAATATGAGCATGAACATGAAGTATGAAGTTAGGAGGGGAAAGTGGGGGGGATAAGGGAAATGGAGGGGGAAGAAATGGGGTGGGTTTGATCCAAACACATATTTGTATATGAATGTTAAATAAAATACGTAAAAAATAAATTACAAAAAGTAATTTTTTTAGTTAACTTTTTTTTAGAACTGGTGATAGTCCTATGTTGAATGTTTTATTTTATAGTAGGTTTTCCCCCTTTATAGAAAGCATTAAGGTTGGCATAAAATATTTTATGCTTTTATCTGTTTTATTCCTTCAAATGTTTATGTAAGAAGGACGCTGGCCCAATTTACATTTTTGACCTCTTTTGTATCTCTCATTACTATTACTATTATTGTTATTGTTATTATCATATAATAAATGGGAGCAGTGTATCCAGAAGTCCTGTAGGAGAAATGACTTTATGTTTCAGGAGATGAGAGATGCCTAGAAACCACCAGAAAGGATCCACAGAAAAGTACGTCAGCTGCAGACTGGACTGACCCTTCCCCTGTTCCTAAATTTATTGTTGTTTTTCAGCGCGGTTGCCCTCCTTTAAAAACTTCCCAAATCCTTTGTGTTGCTGCTGTTTTATCTTAAATAGCAGACCTAAAATGTCAGTCTTTCCCTATTCTTAACACCAATGCTCAAAATTAAAAGGGAATTTGAGAAGATGCTTAGAAGATGGAATTTTATGTCTTCTTGCCTTAACTCTGTTGCTTAGCTCTGTGTCTTATAATAACCTTTGCCATCTAAATCAGAAAAATACACTTTTAGGTCTGACTTAAACCTCTGATACTTGGGCATGGCGGCACATGCCTATAATCCTACACTTGGCAGGAGGAGGCAAGAGAGTCATGAGTTCAAGGTCCTCCTTCCCTACATAGTAAATCTGAGACTGCTCAAGCTGTGTGCGAGTGTGAAAAAGGCCCATTGTCTCTCAAGGTGGGGGAGGCACGCTTTTGCTCCACTCTGCCCTCACTGGAGATGACTTCTGTCTTTGCATGGAGCCATTACCGTTTTGTTGGTCTGTTTGAGAATTTCATTCACGTGTACGATGTATTTTGATCATACCCACCTCTTCCCCTCCCCTCCGATTCCTCCTCCACCCTACCCCCACTGTCATTCCTTCCTAACTTCAATGCTCTAAAACCCTCTAAGTCCACTTAGGGCTGTCTGTATGTGCAAGGATGTAGGGCCACCGATTGAAACATGGGTAGCCTCTTGTAGGCGACATCCCTGAAGAAAACTGTCTCTCCCTCCCCAGCAACCATCAGTTGCCAATGGCTTCTCAAATAGGGGTTGGTCTCTATGAGCCCCTCCTGTCCCAAGTTAGGTTATGACTGGCTTGATCTCGGTAGGTCTTATGCATGTTGTTATTGAAAATCTTCCCCTGACTTTTTGTCTCCAGATGGGTTGAATCAAATTTCTCTGCCGTGATTTCCATAACTCTTTCATCGCCTGCAACCCGTTTTTTCCTTGATTCCTCAGGACCTTCGAGGTCCTTCAAGAGGCTGATCGCCGAAACCACGCAGGGTTAATGGTGCCAGGAAGGTACCTGGGAGTGCCTATCCCAGCAGGGCCTTTCCTGGGAACACCTACTCAGGTATCCTGATTGGCCTTAACTATCCTGACTGCTCTAGCAGAAGTAAAAACCTCTCTCCCATGCCATCAGGCAAAAAAGTCCAGCTTCTCTTTGCCTGCAAAAATGGTCCCTGCGTGGTATCTACTTTCAAACTTCCCCAAGTACTCAAGTTCACCACCTCACTCTAAATACATCACTTTTTGTCTTCTAAGGACTGGGAACACGGACATCAGCAGCCAGTGAGTGCCTTGTTTTCTGCTGTTAGTGCCCCGTGTGCCTGGAAAGGTCCTTTGCTGAAAGGAGATGTTCGAGGTACCTGTTCCTGTCTCTGTCTGTCCTTCTTGCCTGCGGTTCTGAAGCGGCAGATGCTAGCAGCCTCACCTTCTCATCTGAAGTTCTCGCTTCTAACCCAAACCACAAAAAGTCCCTTGAAAAAGATTCGAAGACTTTTGATCTACGTGTGCCCTCCTTTGAAACGCCAGTTCAGGGTGCTCTTTACCACCGGGTGTCTTGTTTGCTATCATCTCTACCTCAGCTTCTTTTATTTAGAAAGGCTGTGCTGACCTGATTGAACTATTCTTAGCCTACCTGAGCTGACAGCCATGGTGCATTTGAAGCAGGACTTGACCTGTTGACTTCCCTGGCTGAGACCCGGGAAGCAGGTACCAGTCTGTCCATCACACATGCAATGAAAGGGGTTGGACAAAATGGCTGACCATTTAGTCAGCCTTTGGAGCAGTTTTCTTTATTCGGAGTCAAATAATATTTCATTTTTTTAAAAGCATATATACAAAGTAATCATGGTATCCTGAATATTTTCCTGGGATTATAAAAGGAATTTGCAGAAAACTGATGAAATCTGATCAATGACTGGAGTTTTGTTAAAATGAGGAGCTGATATCATTTTTTTAAAAAAGTTATGACAAGCAAGTCTTGGTGATCTAAGGCATCTGGCATTACCTGAGGTGGGAAAAGCAGATATGGGGGGGGGGGGCTCTCTGTTCTCTGCAACTTTTCCATGATTCTAAAAAATATTCTAAAATGAAAGGTTTATTTTAAGCAATAGCAGCTATTTCTATCTAAGGTAATTTGGGTCGCTCCTATTTCTTTGGGAGTCAGAATATTAAAGACTTGATTCTGGAGAAGGTGTTAACATAAAACATGGCTGTAGTGCAGATCTCTGTATACAGGATGAGTATGTCTAACTGTAGCTTTAGCGGTTTGCTCCTCTTCTCTCCCCCACCCTCTGTTTCTCCTGCATCCACAGTTGGCTCCTCATTTATGTTTCCTCATCTAATAAACATTGATAAAAGCAAGTCTGAGCTTAACCTCAAGGAAAAGAGACTTGAGTCCAGCACGGCGCCACCCTCAGAGGGTGCATACGGTGGGGACTGGGAATCCACATCGGGAAGACCTCAGTGGCAGCGGAGCTAGCCTACAGAGGATGGTCAGCAAGAGCAACCTGAAGGGACTCGCATATGCTTCCAGCACAAGTGGGAGTTAGGACGGAAGTAGCGAAGACGCAGGTCAGCGGTGGAGCCGATGTGTGTGGGACGCTTGGGGAACGAGGGAGGTAATGGTCTTTGAGTCTAGCCTGAGGGGAGCTGGTGAGGGGGCGTAGGGTGGAGTAGGGTGAATCTGGACAAATCAAAGCTTTCTCAGGGCCGTCTAAACCAGCAGCACCGATCATTGCTGGAGTAAGGCTGTGCTTCCACTCCCTAGATAAACAAGATCCTCAAACGAAGCATTTTCTCCATCTTCACTTCCGGCAATTACAGTGGCTTGGGTGCTTCCTGGAAATACAGCAACTCCAAAGAGATGTTCTTGCTACGAAAGATCCTATGAGCTGGGTACACTGATGTGTTTTTGAGCTTATGTAGGTATTAATGCTCAATAATGATTTTTTTTACTTATACAACAATACAAAAGACAATTTTTTTTACCCCTGCAAACAGGGGGAAATGAATTTTTTGCCCTTATTCATAGGACAGCCAATGTACCAAACAGCTTCCTAATGTTAAAACTCTTGTGCTGAAGTGTGTGATGTTCTTATCAGGGAGGCTAATGAGTCACTTCATTTTAAATGTTCCAACACCATCGTTGATGCTTCAGTTGGGGCTAAGAATAAACAGGCATCTGAGTAATTTTTATTGATGTAGTATCCCTTGATGCTTTTTTATAAAGAGGAAAAAAATGCCAGTTTTTTCTGTTCTGAATCTTTTGTCTTTGCTAGAGGTAGATGACGGCATAATGTAGCTGCTGAGGGTTGAGAGTGAACTTGACAGAAGAAATAGAATATTCCTGCGTTGTGTGAATGCTTTCAGAGCTTACTTCATACAGAAAATGATACAGGCGGGGTTCTGGCCGCTGATTGGATCCTGACATCCAGTCCTTCTTGCCCTGGATTTCTGCAGCTCTCAACATGACTTAGACATTTGTTCTGTGCTGAGCCTTCCGTCAGGGACATTGCTATTGGCTGAGAAAAACACTCCTTGTGAGGTCAAGGTACTGAGCTGCTATTGCAGCCGGTGCTTGAGCCAAAAAGCTCAGCTTGATGCCTGCTTTCTATTTTAAGGTCTAAGATACATCTGTGATCATCCTGTTATATTAGCTTACACATGCTCATTCATGCGTATGTGCATGTTTGTAGAGTCTTAAGGAGAGCACAGTGTCTGTCCAAGGCTTGCAAACGCTTCTTAGGATATTGCTGCGGAGCAAGTCGGATTTCAGTTTAGGAGAACAGTGACATATAGAAGGTGCGTTGTAAGTTGAAGTAATGTGCATTTCATATTATCCATAGCATATGAGAAATTGTAAACATAAAATACAGCATATCAGTAAAGAGATTGATGGCAGGTAGCAAGCCACTGGTTGGTAAGAATCCCAGTTTTGGGGAAGGCCTCCTGTGCATAGGGCCCAATGCTCTGATCTATCTTCCTGGAGTATCTTAGGTTTGCCTATAGCCTATCTTGTATTTAAGAACACAGCATCTAGCATGCATTTGTACCATGCAGGAGACTTGCATCCCAAACGAACTGCACCCTGCTCACTCTTCGTCATTTGATTACAGGCTTTGGGGGAACTGTAGCTGTCTAGCTCTCCATCGGGTCAAGTCTGTAGTGTATTTTAGGATGTTTCACTGGGAGATGTAGGGTGGATTTTTAGTGCAACTTCTCTCCTTCCACAATCTAAGTCATCCTGGAAGCCAGGGGAAAGTATTTACTTGCATGTTGGCCCTCGAGTTGTTTTGTTACTGTCTGGGTATTGAGTGTCAGGCGCTCACTGATGTATGGGATGTACCCATCTGGTTGGCAAAACAAACGAGAATCTAGGATAGTATCACATCTGCGAGGACAGTAACCAGTGGGGCAGCTTTTGTAAGTTCCTCAGTAATGGGAGATGCCTGTACTTGGTTTTGAAGGAACGCAGTGGGTCCATTTCAGCAGAAAAATACTGACGATTTGACTCTTTAGCAAAATTAATGGCAGCTGGAGGAATTCCCAGCTGCACATGTAACTGGAAGTGCTTAACTACTCAATTAATCAAGGATGGATGAACTCAGTGAAACACAAAATTTCATCAGTGTGTGCAGCAGTGTAGTTGAAAAACTGCATGCAAGCATTTTTCTCTATTGACTGCAGCTCCAAGTGGCTAGTGAGATGCTCTGCCGTCCTGGAGCGATGCGAAGGAACAGCTGAGTAACTTATAAAAGCTGCCCCACTGGTTACTGTCCTCACAGATGTGATACTATCCTAGATTCTGTGCTGTCTTTCTCCTCGGTCTCCTTCGTTCTTACAAATGTCTATTGTCACCTCCTGGCTATCAAACTCACCTTGGGGATACATAGATGAAAAGGATACCCCACCTGCCTGTGAGCAGTTGGTCAGCATGCATGCAATTCAGCACAACTTGTGGGGCTGAAGAGGCGCCTCAGCAGTTAAGAGCACTGGCTACTCTTCCAGAGGTTTGGTTCCCAGCACTTACATGGCGACTCACAACTGTCTGTAACTCCAGGGGATCTGATGTCCTCTTCTGGCGTCTGTGAGCACCTGCATGTATGTGGGATACATCCATGTAGTCACACACATAAAATAACAAATAAATACATTTGATTTTTTACAAGGAATTATAAATTAAAGCTCTATCAAGGGAAAAGTTAGAATTTAGCTCTGAACTTTCTGGAGGCTAAAGTGGAACCCAAAATACGAATAATGTTGTTGTGTCACTTTCCAGAGAGAGAGATGACAGGGTAGAAAGAATTTATTTCTCACTGTTTCTAACTCAGGATTTTAATATTATCAAATGTGTCTTTATATAGTAGTCTGGGTACAAGCTGATTGTACATTAGTCTTTCATGTTTCTTTTTGTTTGTTTGTTTTTATTTTGGGGGACAAAGTCATGGTATGTGGCCAGACTGTCTTTGAACTCACAATCCTCCTGCCTCAGCCTCTTGAGTGCTGGGGTTACAGCTGTGAGCTGCCACTACCCCGGCTCATCCTTCAGTGTCTTTAGGAGCATGTCCCCAGGAGACCCTGCGTCTTGCTGCTGTGAGCACTCCCAGTGCCCTCATGTGTGAGATGATTTTACCGTGGTGTCTGAGGTGAGCGGAAGCTGACCTTCCCTTAGGAGACAAGTACTGGTGTTCTCCACCCGGAAAACCAGTGCCGTCTTCAGTTCTGTGATTCCTTTACTCCGAAGGACCGCTTTTCCCTGACACAGTTTTTGCTAAAATATGCGTGTGCACTGCAAGTGGGCATCTCGTTTTTCCTTTCAGGCGCTGCATCTTTGCTGCATGTCATGCGACACGGAGAAGGTTCTGTCGAGTGAGCTCCACTGCTGAAACAGAGCAGTCAGCTGTTCAGAAAGCCAAGCTCCCTGGAATCGTCTGGGGGAGACAATGATGGCTTAAACGAGAAAGGCTTATGTTTCAGATTCTTATTCTTAATACAACCCCCAGCCGCCACGCACAGAGACATTTTGCTTGTCCATCATTGTCAACCCTTACGCTCTTTGGCTATAAATAACCCCCCTGGAACAACTACCAGGCCACATTTCAATTTCACATTTCAGTTTTCAAAACTCAAATCACATTTTTTTTAAAAAAAAATGTTCTTCATGACTTTTTTTAAGCAAGAAGGAATTTTTTGTTACTCATTTTAATCTTGTCTATAATACATAGTCTTATCTTGGTTCCCATGGCTTAAGTTGAAAAACCTTTTCACAAAATATCGAAGTGAATAATGATGATTAGGTGGACTTATTAGATGAGCAATTCAACATTTAAAAACCTTCCCACCTCTGCATGTCTTGAGTTAGCTCTGTGTCTCAGCTGGATGACACAGACAGGTTAAACACCCATAATAGTTTGTGATGGATATAGAACGGTTTTCAAAATTGTGCAACTGAGATGGTGGCTCACATCGTCTAATCCCAGTTCTCGGGAGGCAGAGGTAAGAAGATTGAGGATTCGGGCTAACCTGAGCTACAGAGTGAGAAGACCTTTCAAGGTCTTCCCAGACTATATAGAAAGGCCCCATCTCAAGAAAAAAAAAATCAAGACAAAATACCAAAATACCTTTAAGGTAAAAATGACCCAATTTAAAATGTGGATTTTCTTGTCTTGTCACATTCAGTGCTTTGCACACACTGAAGAGTGGCTACATTGCACAATCCCCAACATCCTGTCAAATAGTTTCATATGTCCTTCAGCAAAAGTTTCTGTTTTCCTCCCTCCTCCCTTCCCACTGCCAGCATCCTGCTAGCCTCCCAGACACAGTCTCCTGCGGCCTTCCCATCTCCACCGGCCCTGTCACACATGCTCCGCAGCTGTCGACGTGCTCACTAACTCAGGCGCATGCCACGGGTCCACTCCCGACCGTAAGGACTAGCATCCTTTCTACCGGCTTTTCTGGTTTGCAGGAAGTCTCGTTTATTCTTCTCTGCCATTTTGTTTCCTGCTGCTCCTCAGCATGGACCTCCATACTTCTCTTTCCCCAGCACCCAGAGCCAGGTCTTTGCGCGCTCCGCCCCACCTTCTCCACTTGGCAGCGGCAGCATGAGAGATGCAAATGATGCTCTGTCTTTCCCACAAGTTGTCTTTGACTCAGGACCCCTGACTCTGCTTCTCTGCTTTCTTACAGTTCAGGAGATTGTGTTTCCTTTTTTTTTTTTTTTCCTTTTTGAATACCATATTTCATCACCCAGTTGCTTTGTTCTGTGAATATATCTCTTACACTCCACTTGACTGTAAGCCGTTTAAGGGCAGGAAATAAACCTTGTATTTCTTTAGCATCCATAATTCTCACTCTCTCACATTCTGACCACAGAAAATATAAAACTGATACTATCCCCAAATTTTGTTTCAACCAATTCCTGTTGTTGTTCCGAAATTTACCACTGAGCATTTAATTTTGTTAACACCGATTAGTTTAAGCTTTACACCTCTATTGACTTTTTAGAAACTTCAAAACAGTAACTTGACCTCACCAAAAAACCCAAGGGCTGTGATTGTCTGTGCACCTGAGATGTGTGTTGGCATCCCCCGGTGCCCAGTCCTCACAGTGTGGAGTAGATCAATATGCTCATTTTCAGAACATAGCTGGGCACAAAACAATGGAGCATTGTGCCCCCAAAGCAAACTTCCAGTCAGTTGCGGCCCTAGGATTCCAGCTCAGGCTCCAGCTGAAAAGCTCCCTCTCTGCCAGCTCTCCATTCACGTGGCTTCTTGCAAAAAAGAAAGGTTCTCAGAGTAAATTTAGGTCATGGGTTCTGTCCTAACTTCATTTCAATCAATAATTTTATATTTGGGCCAAAAACATTTCTAACAAAGAATGACAAGTTCTCCTCTCTGATGACTCTTAGGGGGACACAGATATGCAAGCCCTCTACTGCCGAGCCTCAGCTACCCTGTTCCTTTGTTTTGGGGGTTTCACTAACTTTACCAGAGTGACCTTGAACTTTTGCTATCCTCCTGCCTCAGACCTGGGCCCCTAAGTCCTGCTCATCTTGGATGTATTCACAGTAAAACGGAAGGCAAGGCAGACAGTCACATTCAGTAGCGACATTCTTGTCTTTGGTAATAGTTGACTGTGAGCTATGTGCCTTAGTTCCGGTAGCTCTGTAGGCTAAGGTGGGAGGACCACAAGTCAGAGGTCAGCAGACTGGGTTCCAAGCCAGTCTTGTCTTACAGGGGAAGACTATCTCGAAAAGACAAACAAGACGAAACAACCAGAGGGGAAGTAGTTGACAGCGTATGTTTTGCTATCACTTCAAATGAATGCTTCCTCACCACGCACTGGAAGGCCAATCCCTGGTTAGTGGTAGCTAAAAGAGCAGATCTTGGGGGGTTTCTTTCAGATCATCCAGTTACCTGAAGCATAAGTCTTACACTTCAGCTGGAGGCTGGGTAACTCAGGCGGGTAGCTGACGTCTCTGTTGATCTCAAAAGAGCTTTGAAGAGGAAGCGTGATGGTTGGCTCTGGGGAATATGGTGTGAACAATGAATTTATTCTAGGGGGGAGGGGGAGAGTTTAAAGTGCCTTTGACCTCGGGGACCAGCTAAGCCAACGGTGCTACAGAGGCTCACGGGTTAGTGAGCCATTATCAAGAGCTTTCAAGGGTATCAGCTGGGGGTCAACTGTACTGGCTGCATGACCTTGGACATAGTAAGTAGCATCTCTCTAAGCCTTGTTTACTTCAGTGCAGATAAAACATTCCACTCCCAAGTTTTGGCTAAATTAGCGTCTGTAAAGTGCTGCCTTATTTCAATCGAAGCTTCATTTCCTGGTTCCTGGAAATGTTAAACTAGGTTAAACTAGGGATGAGTCCTTTTCCATTGGCATAATGGGGGCAAACATGGAGAACACAGAAGAGCAGATAGGACAGAAGAACAGGGTTTGCTGTGTGCTGCTCACCCGTGAGCCGTTGCCCGGGGACACCGTGAGCTTGAGTCCTCCAAACGTCAGACGGGGTTGGTGACTGCTGGTGGCATGAGTGGGCATGGCGAAGTACCGTGGAGGGCTCACCACGCTGCAAGAAGTTCTGTGACTTGGAATATATGGCCCGTGACGTGACGCTACCTTCTTCCATGGAGGAAACCAGGAGTAGAGGGGCATTTGGTCACCAGATGGTGTCTGTGAAAGGAATCTGCCACACCCTCAGGTATGCCAAGCTACTATCTTCTAGACATTGTCTTTTTAGATTTTACTTATTGTTACTTTGTGTGAGCATCTGTCTAAATCTGTGCAGCACATGTGTGTGTAGTGCCCATGAAGGTCATAGGAGGGCATCAGGACCCCTGGGATTGATTGGGATTAGAGACAGTTTTGAGCTGCCAGGTGGAAGGTGGGAATTGAACCTGGGTCCTCTAGAAGAGCGGTGTCCTGTTAGGGTTTCTGTTGCTGTGAAGAGACATCATAACCACGGCAACTCTTACGAATAAATAGCACGTTGGTGAGAACACATTGACGTCCTTGATGTATGATAAAACAGCCTTGATGGAGAAGTGACGTCTTTCCCACAGCTTCCATGCCATCATGTTATTCTACTGCATGAGTTGGATTACTGTCTGAAAGCATACCTGCTGTGTATCAACCATAGGATCTCTGTGATTGTTTCAATCACAGACCGCCATAATGAATTCAGCTTCTCAGTCTTTCTGTCTTTTCCAGTGCCGGAATTGGGCATACCCTTTTCTCAAAACCAGAACGAGCGTGCTGGTGATCTGAGCAGAGGAGGCGAGCTTCCTAAGCACAAAAATGCAGAGTGAAGCAGAAGCAGAAGCTGGGAACAAAAGGAAGCTGGCTTTTTTCAGAATCCTTTTTTCTTGTAAAGGTTTGGTCACGGAGGACTTGCTTACCATGCCAGCTACAAATGGCTGTTTTGGGGATTTGGTATTCATTTCGCAGAAGCTGGATAAGGAAACTTGGTTTCCACCTGGTGCCCTGGGGCCTCACATGGATGACTCTGGTTTGGTCTGCTCTCTTGGATCTTGGACAAGCATTCGGTCCAAACCAGCGACCTACATATTTTATTTTACATTTTGAGATGGAATCTCACTGTGTTGCCCAGACTGGCCTAGAATCTATGGGAGTAAGAGATCCTCCTGCCCCAGGCTCCTGAATAGCTGGATTTATAGGTACATGTGGCATACCTATAAATGTCATTTAACAGCCCTTTGTACATAGAATTTCAATAAATATCCATAATTATCCATCTACACCTGTGACTCCGAGATACCCTCCTCTCTAGGGTAAATTTTCTTCAAGTAGACTGTCTTAGTTGTTTTTGTCTAATTTCCTCTAAATTATTCTAGTTCATGCTCTTACCAACATATGTAAGTGCCGGGATTTGGGAGTTATCAAAGGCTTAAGGGCTGGGGAGATCAAGTGTATACGTGTGTGCGGTGTGTGTGTGTTCATATGTGTATGGGCACTCATGCATGTAAGTACGTGGATACGTGTGTGTTTTCCTATGGAGGCAGAGGTTGAAGTTAGTGCCTTCCTTGATCATTTTCTTTGATTTACTGAGATAAGGTCTCTTCTCACTGTTTCAGCCAGTCTAGCTAGCCAGCTTGCTTGGGGAACCCCTTGTCTCTGCCTCCAGGGCACTGGGGTTCCAGGGGGGGCCACCGCACCCGCCGGGCTGCAGGTATGGGATCCATACTCCAATACTCATGCTGGCAAAGCAAGTGTTTATCCACTGGACCTTTTATCAAATGGTTGGATTTTGTTACTCTAATAGATGAAAATATTACCACATCTTAATTTACTTTACTTAGAAAAGAGGCTAGGTTTTTTTTTTTTTTAAAGACAAGATCTCATTCTGTAGCCCAGCAGGTGGGGAGTGAAGAGGTGGACTGTTCATCTTTTTGTCTTAAAATGTCAGAGCTCACGTAATATGAAGGCAATCGAAGCTTAGGTTGATTATGTGACAATTTATCTTTTTGTTATTTTAATTTTGATTACTATATTTTCCAAGATAAGTATTTAATCTTTAACAATCAGATGTATCAATCCCTTTCAAGAGTTCTTTTAACTTGGGCATTTTATTTAAATATTTTAGGTATGTGTGTGTGTGTGTTGCCTTTAAATACTTTCTAAGATTATGTTGAATGGTCCAGGCTAGCCTCAGACTTGAAATCCTCCTGCCCCCATCTCACGCATGCTGGGATTGCAGGTGTGTGCCACGCTACACGGCTTAAACTTAAGGTGCATGAGAAGTGAAGTTGGTGTCGCTCCTGTTTTCTCTGGCGCTCTCGACAGAACTTTCCCGGCACCTGTTACTTCCCAGTCCCTCTTTCCTCTGGTTTAAACGCTTGCTGTGATGCTCCCAGGCAGGGACTGATTTGTGGATTCTGAGCTGCTCCCTCACTCCCCGCCAGAGCCAATCAATTTTCTATCCATAATTTCAAGCATGTGGTTTAATACAGCTTTTTCCTTCCTTCTTCTAAAATTTTTTTTGTCTGAGCAACTTCTGAGTATGTGTTTCTACAGCTAGCTTTCGCATCATCTGTTAAACACGGGGTTCACACCAGTCTTTCCCACACAGTGTCTGGCAGCATGTGGAAGCAGGGTGTAGACCCCCTCCCCCTGGGGTGGAGGTTGGGCAGTATTGGGTCCTCCATGAAAGTTCTCTCCCGCCCTTGGAGCCACCTCTTTCGTTCTTCCACACACTGTGAGGGGTAACTTTGGGCTAGGAACTCTGAAGACCATCAAACCCAGGACACCCCCCCCCCCAGCCTGGGATAAGGCTCGAGTCTGTTCCCATTTATCTTCAGCCACCTCAGGGCTGAGTTTGGAAGAGGCAGGAGGCGCTAGAGATAAAATCCAGGGCCTTGTGATCGCCAACCACACACCATCCACAGAGCTACACGGCCTGGACCCCTGCCCTTCTATTCTTCATGAAATACGCAGGCACTGTTAGCTCCCACGTGTGCCTTTTCCCACTAGGAACTTTGATTGGTGGAACAGTGGTTCCAGGGCACCGTCTAAGGATGGCCTGGGTGTGGCAAGTCCCTTCTCCCCCTTCCTCTCTTGTCAAGCGGGTGTGTTGTTTCTTGCTTTATCTGACAGAGGAAGAGTCTTGATCTTTGAAGGCACAAGTGATTGCCCTAAGGTGAAGCTTACATGTTGTTACTGTGTCTCTAGTCTGACCGGCAAGGAACTAGACCCTGTTGTAAAGAAGGTTTGGTGGGACACTCTGTGGACCACTCTGGGGGAAATGGGAAAAGGGACCACCCACGTTCCAGAAGACCAGAGAAGGTCATGTTTCTAAGAATCAAGAGATGCCTGAGCTGCAGGCAGCATGCCTTGTAGAGGCAGTGGGGCAGGATTTCCTCCTTGATGGCGCAGCTGAAGTTTCATTAGTGAAGCTTGAGATGCCGCATTGTCTGGAGAGCTCCGGCTGAAGCTAACGTCTCTAGGAGCCAGCACTGGGATCAGCCAGGGGCACAGCCCAGATACTCACCTGTGTCCCCTGCACTGTCACACTGCTCAGCGTGTGACTGCTGATGAGTAGTTAGCATGGCGGCTTGTCGTGTTGCTTCTTCCAGTAGATTCTCTTCCCTTCCCCAGCCCAGCCTCGCCCCTCATTCTCATTTTTCCTATAGTGATAAAGCCCTTGTTGAATTCACAGAGCCTTTCAAATTTATTTCTCAGCTCCACAGAGGGTTTTTTTTTCTGTACTTGGACTCATTGGTTGAGCAACACACCACACACACACACACACACACACACACACACACGTTAATGACTAAATATCGAAGCCTTTCTTGTCTGTGTACAGCAACTTCTTGTGTTTTGTTGTTGTTGTTTCCCCAATTTTTATGTCGTTGGTTCAGTCTGTTTGCAGCTTTGCCCTCAAACTATATTGTTTTTCCCTCTTTGACTTGTGGAACCAATAACAAGAGGAAGCCAATTGAGTCGTAAAAGAGACATTGATTCTTGGCCAAGAATAGAAACGTGAAATAATCTTCTCAAATCAACTTTCCATCCCCTGTGGATCGTGAAATTATAGCTAGAGATGAAAAGAAATGAGGGCGTGAATGGTTTGTTGTCAACTTGATGAGGTTTAGGATCACCATGGCAACAAACCTTTGGGCGTGTGTCTGAGGAAGTTTCTAGATTGGGTTAAGGGAGGTGGGAAGACCCACCTTCAATGTAGGTGGTACTATTCATAGGTTATGGTCCCTGCTGTGATCCCCTACTAAATAAACAGGAGACATTGGCCTGAGCTGTAGCAGCCACCTCTCTGTGCTCCGTCATTTACTGTGTGCAGCTGCCACACACTCCTGCCACCCTGCCCACCCCACCACCGCGATGGACTGCACGCCCAGACTGTGAACTGTAATAAACCTTTCTGTCTTTAAATTGCTTCTACCAGGTTATTTTGTCACGACAGTGGAAAAAGTATCTAACCCAGAGGGGGAAAGGTGGGCTAACAGGTGGGGGACTAGTCATGTCCCTTGTGGGAATAGGTAGATAGGGGGTTAAGTTTGATGCGTTTTATTTCTTTTTGTGATTCTTTCAAGTGGCTTCCATGACAACTGCCAGCTGTCATAGAACTGGAGGGTTTTCACTCAGCACAGAGATGGAGTTATAACGAGTCAACTTTGTTCAGCACACCTGAAGAGGCACCTTTGACCTGTAGGCGTCTAGACACCTAACTGAAGTAGGATAGATGCTCATCTTCATTATCTAGGCTGGATTTGGGGAAACAAGGGCAGTGTAAAAGTACCTGCTGCCTGGTTGAACCTGCAAACCTGCTGGTTCACATCTCAGCCTCTCCTTTCCCAGAATGCCTAAGAGGCCACTTAGGATACCATCATCCTTACATCTGACCTGGCCAGCATCACTTTCCCTGGACCTGTGCAGTCAGTGCGGATTCTTGGGTTTGCTCCATTGATGGGTCTCTTCCAACTGGCAATCCATAGAAACATACTCTGAAATCAGGGCAGTTACAACAATCCCTGAACTAGGTAGACCAACCCTATAACTGATTATTTTTTTCTTAAATAAATTGCATTAAACTACGATTAAAGAATTTACTACTTCCTATTTTGCAGCAGAAAGTTAAGACAAAGATTGTACTTTACTTATTTCTAGAGTGTGTATTGATATCAAATCTTTACTTAATTTATTGATGTGACAGGTTGTGTGCAGTGTGAACTCTAGGAGGAAGTTATCACTTGGATAAAAATGGAAACCAGCCCTCGGGAGAGGGTCAGGGGTTACAAGCTTGAAGACATTGGACAACATATCAAAGTCTTGGGCTACATAGAAAGAGTTTGTCTCTTCTCCAAAACACGAGCTGTGTCTGCTAACACATGCCTGTAGTCACAGGAACAGGCTGAGGCAGGAAAACTGTGAGTTCCAGGCCAGTTTGGGCAACATAGTAGTGAGAACATGCCAGAAAAAAATGGTAGGGTGAGACAGAGCTCATAGTGGGAGCCCTTCCCAGCATGCCCATGGCCCTGGGCTTTGTTGCAGAGTTACAGGACATGATACTTTCATGGTTATGTTAGATTTATCTGCTGATGTTGAAAATGCCAAGTTATCATTAAAATAGAGATGAATGAAATTCACAATTTGAAATTTTGGCATTCTAACGAAGGCTGTGGAACAAAGAAGAGATGGTGGGAGGGTGTGTGCCTTACCACAAGGTCCTGCTGTACCGGGCATGGGACTCAAACACAGTTAGGGTCCTGACAAGCTTGGTGCCCTAGCAAAGATCCATGGATCTGATTCGGGAGGGAGATCATAGAGGAAAAAGAACGTCAGCAAGAAAGAGAGGGAGGCAGCCTACAAAGATAGAGGTTACCGAAAACCTTTTATGTATTTTGTCTTAGAGTGATTCAGTCACTCACCTAGCCTGAGAAATTTAGGGAATTCATAAGGGAAAAGGCAGTGTTCTTTCTGCAGCATGGAAAAGGACATTGTGGAGTTATTGTAAGCTCAGTGGAGAGACAGATTCAAGTCCATGTCCTGTGACCATCCTAATAGTACAAAAACCACTGGGAATACGCCACTTTTTTTTTTTTTTAAGTTGAAAGTTCACTTATCTGATGTCAGGAAACTGGCCTTTTGAGTGTCTCTATTGCCGGCCACAACACAGCAGCCATCAGTCACATGGGGAAAAGTTTAACACAGGGTCCCAGGCAGTACCCGTTGAATGACTGGTATCCATGAATTGACTGGTTAGTGGATACCCAGGACTGAAGAACTATGAATCCCGATCGGCAACAATAGCAAGACTCCGTTCTGCTATCATTGCATTTTACAGCCAAGCGTTTCTAGATTATCCCGCCTTCTTGCCTTAATCTGGTGTAATACATGTTAGCTATATCCAGCTACTAAAACTGCCCATAAAGCGGACAGCTTATTTCCATGTTAGAAGGATTAATGAGTAAGAGAGTTCCTGTGCCTAGAGAAGGGAGGGGGGACGGACTGATGGACATGGGCTCGTTTTGAAGTGGTAGAAACGTTCTAATAGGTGCGTTAGAGTGGGACGGGGATGAGACCGTGGTTTGTAAGGCCATTACTTCATTGGGATGTCTGGATAGGGCTGGTGAGATGGCTCATCTGGTTAAACACTCGTCTTGTAAGCCCCATGACTAGGAGTTCGATCCCCAGATCCCATGTAAAGGTGGGAGAGAGGAAGCAACACCACAGAGCTGTCCTCTACCCTCCACTCATGTGCCATGGCATGCATGTACCCCCTTCCACCTCTCTCTCACACACACATGAGAGAGAGAGAGAGAGAGAGAGAGAGAGAGAGAGAGAGAGAAATAATTTTAAATTAAATGGCTTAAATGCATTTTATGGTATGATGTAGGTGGTTCATCTGTCTATCTGTTGCTTTCATGGTTAATTAATAAAGAAACTGCTTGGCCTGATAGGGCAGAACTTAGATAGGCGGAGTAGACAGAACAGAATGCTGGGAAGAAGGGAAATGAGGCAGATGCTATAGCTTTCCTCTCCAAGATGGATGCAGGTTAAGATCCTTCCCGGTAAGCCACCACCACGTGGTGCTACACAGATTATTAGAAATGGGTTAATCAAGATGTGTGAATTAGCCAATAAGAGGCTGGAACTAATGGGCCAGGCAGTGTTTAAAAGAATACAGTTTCCGTGTAATTATTTTGGGTAAAGCTAGCTGTGCAGGAGCCAGGTGGCGGGAAGCGGCCCTCAGCTCCTTCTACAAGGGTATTTAAATTACACTTCAATACAGTTGTTTTGTGTATATTCATGTTCGTGTATGTGTGTTTGGTGTGTGGAGTGCACAGAGACTGAAGGTTGCTGTTGGGTTGTCTTCTTTTATGCCTCCCCATATTAGTTTTAAAAGACAAGTCCTTTCACTGAATCTGGAGCTCACCAATTTGCTAGAATGGCTCCAGGGATCCCCTGTCTCTCTAACCCTCAGCTCTGAAATGGCTGAGCACACCTGTTTCTAAGGGGTCGGAACTTGGGTCCTCATGATTGAACGGCAAATATTTTATTGTCTGAGACATCCCCCAATACCCTAACACTATTTAAAAAGTGGAAGAGGAATGGCGGAGAGGGCAGGAGGAGGGGGAGGTGATGGAAGATATAATATATCCTAGAACTCTGGGACAACCAAAAATTTTATTGTTGAAAAGTTGCCAGATCTGAAATTAAAGGAGTCAAAGATTAACTGTTCCATTTCCTGAATATTCCCCAGGGTGATAAAAAAAAATATGATGTTCTATCTCAAGTCAAACAGTAGGAGGCTCTGACTTACATGCCATTATCCGTGCTGTAAAGGAAGGAAATGGACTCCAAAGCTTCCGACAATTGCCAAAGCCATAGCCAACAAAGCAGGGTGATGTAAACTCAGTACCCTGGCACCAGGGCCCATGGCAGCTCACCTACCTACCCTGCATACCCTCTCAGAGAAGGAGAAACCCTTCCTCTGGCAGACTATCTACCGTCACTCTCCTTCTCCTGGGAATAACCCTTACACGTGCAAAGTGTTCCTGTGAAATGTAGATCACTCCTCATCCATTTATAAAATAATTTCCCAATATTTCTACTGACTTTTTTTTTTATTAAGAAAGAAAAAAAAATTTTCCGCCTCCTCCCAGCCTCCCACTCCTCCCACTCTTCCCCCCCCAACTTCCCCCCC
>NC_022011.1:65583162-65587447 GCF_000317375.1 Microtus ochrogaster | reverse complement strand
ACCCCTGGATAGCACACACTCACCCGTCCAGATGGGATTCCTCAGCAACTAAACAGGGCTCTACTGACTTTTTGTATTCTGTACTCAGAAAGTTTCTGAAAAGGAGTGAAGTCAGAAAATCCCTTACAATGTGGAACACGAAAAGAATTTGGTCCTCATGAGGCTTATGTCTTTCCACTGATGTTCATGAAGATGGGACTTTATTTCTTCATTTATTATTCATTTTTTTCTGAGATAGGGGGTCTTGCTTTGTTACCTAAACTAGGTTGGAACTCCTAGGCTCAAGTGATCCTCCTGCCTCAGGCTCCCACGTTGCTGGGATTACAGACGCACACTATAGCGCTTGGTTAAGACATATGCTTTTACTATGCTTTGAATGGCTTTGCATCTGGTTGGTTCCTTGGAGGCACTAGAGCGGTGGTTCTCAACCTTCCTAATGCTGCGATCCTTCAATACAGTTTCATGTGTCGTGGTGGCCTCCAATCATAAAATTGTTTCCATTACTACTTCACAACCGTAATTTTGCTACTGTTTTAAAAGCCATAATATAAATATCTGATATGTAGGATATGTAATATGAGTCCCCTGTTAAAGGGACATTCAACCCTCTATAGGGGTTGTGGCCCACAGGTTGAGAACCACCACTGCAAGGCGCTATCTACAGTCATGTCTGCTTAAGAACCTTCAGGGGACAGTCACTTTGATGCTTCCTGACATACTAAAACACCACAAGAACTGCTACATAGGATAATAAATTTGCTCTCCATCACCAGGGCTGGCACATGTCTACATCGGCTTTAAAAAAAAAAAGTTAAGACTATCATTTTTCAACCCATTTTTTTCAACACATGTAAAATCGCTCATTTGGCATGCAGTCCTATATTAGACCACTTGATGAATTATACAGATCACTTCTTACCCGTTTTATAAAACACTTTTCCGGAATTTACTTTTGTGGGGCCAAGGTCTCAGAGTGTGGATCAAACTAGCCTGGAACTTGCCATGGTGTTCCGGCTGGCCTCAAGTTGCCCCCTTTCCTACCTCAGCCTTTTGAGTGGTGGGATCCCAGGTGTGTGCCACCGTGCGGCAGGGGTGAATAATGTACATACATCTTCAGCCTGTGCTGTGGTATCAACTGCGATTTCCTTTTTGCTATTTTTCTTATTAATGAAATAGTCAGACCTCTGAGTGATCCCTTTCCCATCCCAGTCTGGCCAGTCCTGCTGAAGCTCCCTGCCATTTTTAAACTATTTTCAAGGTCAGCCCAGGCAGCTGCTCCCTGCCTCTCTGTGCTGCTTGACCCTTTGCTGTCTCCATGCACAAGTGTGTAGATCCATCCCTCCTTCCCTCCCTCTCTCCATCTCTCCTTCCCTCCTAGGACATGTTTATACTCTCCTTCAACCAGTTGAAATAAAATTTAAAAAGAAAAGGAGAGTCAGTACCCAGACAACCGAGCATGCCCCGCAGCCAAATCTAGGTGTTTAGTGTTGGTCTCTGTTGTTTCTCCGGCTTTGAAAGACAGCCCTGATAGTTTTCCTAGCCAGAGAAATGTGACCCTGGACTAAAGCCAGAATGCCCACGGTGATGAAACAGGTGTTGGAGGTGGATGTCAGAGTGCTCTCGGGGTTACCGTGTTCTTACCAACTAGAAGTAAACAGAAACCTCCACCAATTTGGCAGTATATAGAACTCACTAACATTCCGGGATGTTTCTAATCTTGTTCACATTTGGAAATGTAAGCAGGAGTCTCTGAATTACTTTTTTATGCTCAGAAATGACCGAATGCCATGATTTAAGAGACATGAAAGGAGTTTCAGGACAGAAACATCTCCCGGGGATGAGGGTGGACTGTTTTCACCTCTGATCAGGGAGCAGCCTGCTATCCTGTCCGCTGCACACACTAGGCTTCACCAGCACATAAACACCAAGCACACAGGGAGCATCCTTCAAGGGTACACTGTCTAGTTACTTTTTGGTTAGAGCAGCCTGTGCACCACAAGGCCTTAGGATGGGCCACCAGTCCTCAGCTCTACTACAGCAAAGGCTTAGCTAAGGCTGACTACAAACTGTCTTCATTTATTGATGTTTGAGAAGTGTTTTTCTCTCTTTTTCTCTTCCTCTGTCGGGAATTATGAAGGTGTACCTAAATTTGGAAAGATGTGTTAGAGAGAACTCCACTTTGAAGGATTTCAAGGTAGCCTCTTTTTAGACAATGGCTGAAAGTCACCCTGCTTTTTATCCCTTTTGTGGCTCCCTATTCCCGCCCCCCCCAACAGATTTTTCACTGAGGAATTTAATTATAATTTGGTTAACAAATGCATTTCCTCTATGAAGGGCACTTTGAAAAGTACTGGGTAAGCACGTAGATTTGGACATACTACATTTATCATAGAGCGTTTGCTGTGGAATAAATACAATAAGAAAAATGGCCACATTTTACACAAGCTATTTTACATGTTTGTGAGTTGAAAAAAAATTGTTATATTTTAATTCTTTTTTAAAATCAGCATGGACCTGGGACAGCAGTCGTGAATGGAAACAAGAAAGCTAATTTATTGTGTTCTCACTATGTGGTGGGTCTTGTAGCATTTTAATATAACTAATATATATAGTATAGCTAAACATGGTCTTTGAACCTGCTGCGTCTATTGTTGAATGAAGTTTCGGGCATCTAGCCTCATGTCCTTGTGACAGCGAGCACTTAGGAAGGGCTCTTTCTGCATTTTATACTATGAAATAGATAATATGTCCTCTTCCAGAGGAGGAGACTGGTTCAAAGTCATCTGGTGACTAGGAAGTTCAGTGTGGAGGCTGGAGATAGAACCAGGACTCACTTGACTCTCTGAAAGAACCTCTACCTGTAATGTACCACCAATCCCCAAATGACATGGAGACTTATGACTAATTATGAATGTTTGACCTTTAGCTTAGCCCTGTTATACTTGTTATCCTAACTCATATAACTTAATTAACCTATGGTTTTTAAATCTACATTCTGCCACATGACTGTTTACCTTTCCCCAGTACAAAATGCCCCACCCGCTCTGAGTCTCCTGGCAAAATCCGAGCACCTAGATTCCTCCCAGTTTCTCTCTCTGCCTGGAAGTCCTGCCTATCCTCTCCTGTCTAGCTATTGGCTGTTCAACTTTTTATTAAACCAACCAGAAGACGCCTTAGACAGAGATACATCATTACAGTGTACAAAAAGATTTTCTTACAACATTTTCCCCTTTTTTATCTAAATAAAAAGAAAGGGTTTTCACTCTAACACAACAAATCTATATAAAATAAGAACAATTATCAGGTAAGAATTATATTTACAATGTTCAGTCCATTTGTATTTGGCAATTTTGAAGAAAATATTCTGTTATATATCCTATCTTGGCCAGTCCAAAGTTTTGTACCTAATTCACTTTCTACCATAACTTGTATTACTATCCTAAAAATATCTTTTTCTACCATAACTTGTATTAGCATCCTAAAAATATCTTTTTAGACCTTAGAACATTTTCTTAGATAAACAACTTATGCTTTTATGTCTCTCAACATTATACACTTCACATCTGTTTTGTATGCTTCTTTTTTTGGAATTTGGTAACAAAAAATGGTATAACTGTCTAGTCTTCAACCCCATCACAGACCTGGGAATGTTAAAATATTACCTGAGTAAACAGTAAGTGCAGAGTTAATAACATCCCAAGCTATAAAAATGACAGAGACAGCTGACTACCTAGACAGTCACCCAAGGGTCCTCTGCAATGTTGGGACATCCATTTTTGGCCTACAGGCCTAGAATATCTGGCAGACTTTGCTGTGAAGCAGGAAATTTGAAGGATTGGCCTACTTTGTCTTGGCAGTTGCCTTCTTTTGTGTCCTACTCTTCCCATTTGGACACGATGCTGTCAGCAGTCAAGGCAAAGGGCAGGTTCTTGCCTAGCAGCTAACTTTGCCACAAAGAAAGCTGTTTTTGCTCTTACTTTTTAATCTTTTATTCTTTTGGGGGCCTGCCACCCAGCTCCCAAATAAATCACATATGGAGGATTATTTTGAATGCCTGGCCTTAGCTTTGCTTGTTTCTTGCCAGCTTTTCTTAAATTATCCCAACTTCCTTTTACCTCTGACCTTTTTTCTTTTCTTACTTCTATATATCCTACCTTTACTCTTACTCCATGGCTGGCTGCCTGTGTGGTGACTGGGTGTCTGGGTGTCTGGGTGACTGGGTGACTGGGAGGCTGAGTGACTAGGTGGCTGGGAGGCTGGGTGACTGGGTGTCTGAGTGACTGGG
>NC_022011.1:65581778-65582546 GCF_000317375.1 Microtus ochrogaster | reverse complement strand
GGCTGGGTGACTGGGAGGCTGGGTGACTGGGTGGCTGGGTGACTGGGTGGCTGGGTGACTGGGTGGCTGGGTGACTGGGTGGCTGGCTCATGGTGTCCTCCTTCCCTTGTTCTCTCATTGCTCCTTCTCCTCGTTTCTCCTTCTATTTATACTCTCTGCCTGCCAGCCCCACCTATGCTTGCTCCTCCCTCACTATTGGCCATTCAGCTCTTTACTAGAACATCAGATATTTTAGACAGGCAAAGAACCACAGCTTCACAGAGTTAAACAAATGCAACACAAACTAAAGTCCGTGTATCTGAAATAATATTCTCTAACAGAAAGCAAACTCCATAAGGAGGTTCTTTGGTACGTGTGTCTCACTATCATGAAAACTTTATGCTATTAAAACATCTTAAATATCACATTCTGTAGATCTCTGAAGTGTTTGAAGACCACCTCTCTAAAAATATATGAGGCTAAATAGAGCTTATTTCTGTTTCCATCTAACACTTACTAGAAGTTTGATTGTTACCTTAATTATCCTAAATAGTGTGCAATAATAGCGTTCAAGGACTAGAACTTTACATTCCATTGCTAAATGAGCTGAATAGGTACAATACCTCAAACAACTAGAAACATATATACAATATAACAAAAATGACCTTAAATTTGTATTAATATATAAAACTCCAACGAAAAATATTTAATATATTTTAGATTAATAGTTATTTTTTAGTTTTAAAGTAAATTCAATCTACCCTTTTATCCTTTTTTTTTTTTTTTTTT
>NC_022011.1:65569844-65580369 GCF_000317375.1 Microtus ochrogaster | reverse complement strand
TTGGAGATCAGACCTTTGTCAGTTGCGGGGTTGGTGAAGATCTTCTCCCAGTCAGTCTCTTCTATTTTCTATTCAGAAAAAGATTCCTGAATCTAACCTCCTTTGTTAAGGTTTTTCCCTGACCATGACTAGTTACATCTTATAACCAACTCCTCCTAAATGTTAAAATTTATTCATAACCCACTGAATGACACAAATCCACACACCCCACCTCTTGGGAATGTGGACATTGTGTTCTCTAGACTGCTTGCTGTTGTCTGAGGGCGACAGCATCATTAGGGTATCCTTGAGAAAACTGGGATAATGGTCAAGTCCTAGAAGAGCTAGCTGTATTATTTTTTATTTAGTCTCTGTGTGATGGGAAAGTATAGAGCTCATCTGAAGTCCTGGCTCAATAGTCTGTGAGGCTGGACCATCTCATCTAGCAATTTTGAAGTTGTTTTGGATGTGGAATTTTGAGCAAACTGCAACTGAGGCATTCTGAGAGGCTGGATCACCTGAGCTCCTTGTCTTTATTGGTATCTGGTTCATTTTTTTCCCGAAAACACACAAAGTTTTAAAGGTAACTCATATATTGTATAAACACAAGTATGGAATGTGTGGTGTGCACAAGTCAGCTGAAGATGATTTTCTGCTTTATGTTTGAGCAGATGAAAGCATTTTTCCACTTTATAAGTCTGTTTTGAGTATGTAAATAAACTGTAATGTAAATCTTCATTCATGTCATATGAAAGGATGGCATGTAATAAGTCATGAGGATTCTGTAGCCAACAAGATTTATCATGTCTTATCCAGTCTCAGAGCTGTTCCCATATTGTGGGATCAGCATATGCATGACCTGTCCTGCAATCTTTCCTGGCTTTTTCCTCATATCTATGGCCAAGATTCTAAGGAGATTTCCCCTGGACAAACAGGATTTCAATTAACTTTGAAGGAATCCATAATTTTTTGTTTCCTATGGAAACAAAAGCACAACCTCTTCCCCAGCGCAACACATTTTTTGACTTCCATTCTGAAGCCAAGACATCCCTAAAGTATCTAGGCCTTCCACAATCCAATGTCTCTCAGCAACTGTTGTTCTCTGTTCATTAGCATTCAAAAATTTCAAAGTTAACAAAGCCCAAACTCCCTGTGTTACAGTATTTTCCATCCTTACATGGCTTATAGGTTTGTTTGTTTTTTATAATATTTTAGTTTGCAATCTTTTCTGACTATGTAAGCCAAACCTTAAACTGCTAAGCAGTGGCTAGGCCTTGTGCTATGTGGTTCTGCTTAGCACATGGCCTGCTGGCTGGCTCTGCCCTCTTCAGGTCTGTGCAAGTACAGCCTCTTGCCTGCAGTTCCCTGCCGGGAGCTGGTCTATTTGCATTGGCTCTCCTAGGCACTACCACCTAGTCTCCCACCACCAAGTATTGTGCAACACACTGCTCATAAACCCCATTCAAGTGCTTGGCTGTCAGGGCTCTTGAAAGAGCTGTGCCTGTGTATGCCACAAGCACTGAGCCTACTCGGGACTTTTGTTCTTTCAGCTTTTTCTGGTCCTATGTGGACCAGATGACATGCCATGTGTTGGGTGCCAATTGTAGTAAGCTTTTGTGTCGGCCACCAGCTCACAACACAGGGACTTATTATTGTCCCACTAGCTCTTATAACTTAAATTAACCCATTTATATTAATCTATGTTCAATCATGTGGCATTATCTCTTTTCCATCTTGCACCTCCTATTCCATGTCTCCTGGCATCTCCTATGTGCCTAGATTCCCCCTCCTTTTCCTTTTTTCCCCCAGAAATCTCATCCATACCTCCTGCCTAGCTATTGGTCATTCAACTTTTTATTACACCAATCACAGAGGCACATCTTCACACAGTGTACAAGTATCCCACATTATCTAGCAATAAGTTATGTACTAGGATTTCCCAAAGCATTAAAATGATGCCCTTTGCTGAGAAGCAAGCTGCCCCTGTAAAGCTGCAAACTCATATAGCTGTCTCTAGGTTTTGAAGAATGTCTCAGGGGCCTAGTGGCCAACTGTTTGACATTTCCTTCTTTGAATTTTTTCATTTTTTTTTTGTTGTTGTCATTGTTGTTGTTGCTTTGTGGGAAGGGCTCATACTACTGTCTGTGTATAGAAGTCAGAGAAAAACTTGCTGGAGTTGTTTCTCTTTTCCTCCATGTGGGTTCTGGGCTCAAACTAGGACTGTCAGACTTGGCAGCATGTGCCTTATCCATTGAACCATCCCACCTACCCAATTTACCATTTCTTAAAGAGCGCTCTCTCTCTTTCTCTCACTCTTTCTCTCTCTCTCGTGTGTGTGCATGTGTGTAAGTGTGTATGTGGGAGTGGGGTGGGTCACAACTAACTGACTATGACCAAAAATAGAACCCAGGGCCTTGAACATGTTAGGCAAAGACTTTCCTACTGAGCTAGAATCCCAGCCTTTTATTTTACTTCTTATTTGGAGACAGACTCTTACTAAATTATTCAAGCTGGCCTTGAGTGCAGTGTGCAGCCCAGGCAGGCCTCAGCCCCCTGAGTAGCTGGGTTGCACACCTGTGACACTAGCCTGACTCTTTCTTTTATTTTATTTTTGCATGTGTGCAGTAGTTAACAAATTGTCCACCGAGTGACTAGATTTATGGTTTTTAAGACTGAGTGCGTTTTATCAAACATGCCAAGCAACTAACCAGTCTCTCAGTGCCTCTCCTGTGCAAATGTTGTCATACATGCAAATACCAGCTTCTGATGCCATCTTAAGGGAATAGGGAGGTCAATGATCCTTTTGGCTAAAAGCAAGCCTTCAGAGTTGGGTTGTGGGGGATTTTGATGTTGTTTGGGGTTGGTAGTTTGTTTTATTTATATATATATTTTTTTGTACATTTTGTGTATAGCTTTTAAATCAGATCCTCCAGTTTTCATTTGCCCTTCTAGCATGGGCACTGAGTAGCCTTGAGCATTCCCCAGTCCTTTGGGGATACCAGGCAGGCTGGTTGGCACTGATGACCAGCAAGCACTCTGGGTATGGACTTCAGTTGTGGATATCCATGTTCTCATTCTCAAGGTATTTTATGTTCAGTGTGCGCGTTAATGCCACAAATGGACTGCTGTAGGACAATATTTGACGTTTTGATGATAAAAGAGTACAGTGGTCTTGGCGATGAAACTAGAGTATCGCTTTCCTTATGTAACATGGCTGCATTAAAATCTAGACAGTTTGATGATGCCAAGACACAGGTAAGATGTAGTTTCCCTTGGCACTTAGCTGCATGTGCAAGAGAGGGAATTTCAGCCATGAGCAATTATCAGCCCGATATACAGATGGCGCCAGATGAGAATAAGGGCTGAATACCACGTTGTTCTCATTGCAGTTTCCTTCCTAGTCCCAATCTATTGCAGTATTTCCCTTCACAACATTGCTACTGGAGCACGATTCATAAAAACTCAGAGACAGAAAGTGGGGTTCAACCTGAAAGTCAGAAAAGCAAAACAGCCAGCCACTGGCTCTTACCTCGACCTCAGTCTGAAATGGCGATCCTACCTCCAGGAATCTCTGAATGAGACTGTGTCTGAGAGCTGTCTCCTCCCATCTTATATTCCTCTCTAGGGCTGGGATTAAAGGTGTGCACTTCTGGTATTAAAAGCATGCACCGCCTGGTTTCTATGACAACTAGTGTGGCTACTGGGATTAAAGGTGTGTGTCATCACTGCTTGGTCTGTGAGGCTGGCCAGTGGGCTCTTTCACTCTTTGGTCCTTAGGCAAGCTTCATGTATTAAAATACAAACGAAATGCCAGTGTGTGTTACTTTCCACCTAAGGCAGATGCCTGGCTACATCTGCAGTAAGGCTGTGTGTGGGTGCTGAACTCCGTGCCCGTGGAAGAACTCACTCTCCCTGGATTCCATTATGACCGTGCTAACTACGGTCAAGAAGCTACACTTTACCTCACATAAGCCTTCTGTGCTCTTTCCCCAGGGTTCAGCAGATTCCTATACAAGCAGGCCGTCGGATTCCGATGTCTCTTTGGAAGAGGACCGGGAAGCGATTCGGCAAGAGAGAGAACAGCAAGCAGCTATCCAGCTTGAGAGAGCGAAGGTGACTCCCCCATCCCCCCAATCCCCTTTCTTTCGTTGAAAACTGGCATATTGCCCAACCCCTGTGCTCAGCATCCTACCTCACATCTGTCTTAGGGTTTCTGATAAATACTGACCATACGCCGCATGGGAGGAAAGGGTTCATCAGCTGACAACTCCTTGAGGGAAATCAGCAGGACCTCAGGCAGGGCAAGAACTTGGATGCAGGAACTGAAAAGGGAGCGGTGGAGGAATTCTGCTTACTGGCTTGCTCTCTGTGGCCTGCTTAGCCTACTTTCTGATATCAACCAGGACCACCTGCCTGTGGTGTGAGACTTCCCACAGTGGGCGGAGCCCTTCTACATCAATCGTTAGTCAGGAAAAAAAAAAAGCTCCACAGGCTTTGCCTACAGGCTAATTTGGTGGGAGCATTTTTATAAACAACGTTCCCTCTTTTCAAGTGACTCTAGCTTCTTTCAAGTTGTTATAAAACTAAACAGCGTGGCGTTGTCTCTGGAGAACTTCTTTTCCAGCCATCCTGATAAGGGTTCAGATTGCAAGGTTCTCTGAGTGTGTTCCCTCACAGAGGTTACTGGCAATTGCAGGGGACCATTTCCTGTGAACCTTTGCTCTTTTCTGTTTGACTTACTGGTAATTCTTGGTCATTTCCCAACTTGGCAGTGTGGCAATATCAAACTCACCTCACCCAGTACTGGCAGCGAGCCTTCTGAGCTGCCAGCCGGAGTTCTCTGTCTTTGACCCCTCCCCGTCACTCCCTCGTCTTTGTTAAACACCGAACAGGCACCGTTGTGCTATGGATCATTTCACGGCTTCCTCTAGTCTTTGAATTCTAGATTTCTGATTCCCATCTCAGTATAAAGTTCAGAACATTACTTTGTTGGCTTGCTTGTTTGAGAAGGTGTCCACTACATCGCCCACTCTGGTCTTGAACTTGTGGACTTAATGCATGGCCTTCCGACATGCACCATCAGACCTGGTTTAGAACTTTGAACAAGTCAAATGAGAGCAGCAAAGATGAGCGACAGAAGCTTCAGATCCTCCTCTTCCGGCCGACACACAGGGTGCACCAGGAAACCAATTTCATGATGGAGTTTTAGGACCAGATGAGTTAGAAGAGTTCTCCTGTCCTATCTATGTCTTTCTAACTCATTTTTTTTAAAGGACAGACCCTTTTTCAAGTTAATTTTATGCACAATAACAACATAGAAGACAGCGTTCATGGCTTGCCTGTCCTCTTACTCCCATGGCCAGCTCCTACGCTATGGCAGGCACCTTTCTGAATTTTAGACTCAAACCCAAATAAAGTTAATTTCCTTCTTTGTTTATTTTATGATGAGATCTTTTAGAGATTGAAGCAAGAGAAGAATGAGATAGGTGAATGAGGCGTCGGCTTCCACGCTCTCTGTGTCTGTGCTGGCGGCTTCCACACTCTGTCTGTGCCGTCTGTGCGCTCTGATAGAGTAGGGCATCTGCATAGAGCCCGGGAGGGAGCTAAAGCCGGTCTGATGTGGGTCCTACCTCAACTGTTGACATTCCCAGTGCAAATAGATAAGTTACAGCACAGCTGTCCAGAAGCTCGGAGACCGTGTATCTCACATGTCGCCAGTTCTCGTTTTGAAAAAACCCTTCACCACCGGTTTCGTTACTGTGGGATCACCTCGGTAAGTGGTGGTGGCAGGACCATAGCCTAGGCTTGTGACTGGCTTAGCCCCCACAGACTGCATCTGCGCAGGAACACTTTGCCAACGGGAGTTTATATACAAGCTTTAAAACCAACTGTTAGAAGCTAGGAGATGATGGGTAAAGAGCCTGCTTGTTAAGTTTAACTCTCACTGGCCCCTTGGGTCTGGCAAGACAAGAGATTCAGCTACAAAAGATCTATGGTTTTCTGATCTGAGGCTCTTTAAAAAAAAATCTTGTTTTCTACCCCTCCTCAAGTTTTTAATACCCAGCATACATTTCCTAGCATGTGTAGACCTGTTCGTGTATGTGCGTGTGTGTGTGCGTGTGTGTATGTGTGTACCTATGAGTGTGCACACACATGTTTATGTGCATGTGTGTGCAGGTCAGAGGTTAATGTGTTTTCCTAACCACTCTCCAGCTTACTATTTGAGACAGGGCTCTTACTGAACGTGGAGTTCACCATCTGGCTAGACTGGCTGGCTAACCCCAGGGATCCTCTGGTCCCTGCCTCTCTAGATTAAAGATGCACACCCTTGCACGCAGCTTTGTCACAGATGCTGGGGATCTGAATTCAGTACCTCGTTCTTGTGCAGCAAGCACTTCATCCACTGAGCTGACTTCCTAGCATTCCCCGTCCCCCAGTGTGCATGTCCCGTATCTCAGTTGGGACAGTCTCCATTACCGTTTAAATAGATAGTTGGTAAGAGCAGAGAACAAAGCAGACAGCCCCCAGCCCTGTCCCTCTGTCCCTAGTCCTGTAGGAGCTAGTTCTATATTGGGGAGGTTGGAAATTGCTACAGAAGAAGGGAAATGGCTGGGCTGTGAGGAATGAGTCATTCCCAGAGTCATCACTGCAGATATCTGGATGTGGCCCACGACTATAAAACCTAGCGGAGATCCCTCTTTGGAAAGTAATTCCCTCATTGCCTGGAACCATCGCTCATCCTGCGACATGTCTCAATATGACAGATGCTCCTCTCTCCTCCTCTCTCCTCCCTCCTCCTTCCGCACTGCTGCCTCCAGTCCAAACCTGTAGCATTTGCCGTGAAAACGAACGTGAGCTACTGCGGCGCCCTGGATGAGGATGTGCCCGTTCCCAGCACAGCCATCTCCTTTGACGCCAAGGACTTTCTTCACATCAAAGAGGTAAATGTAGGACACACTGCACCCCTTCATCTGCCAAAGAGCTACGGCTGGGCATCGGCCTGAGCCAAACACACAGGAGAGGAGACCCAAGGAGCTGCCAGTGTGGGGGTCTCAGCTGATGCCCTGGGCCTCTCCATCCTATCGTCTCACTGAGATTTAGAAGCTGAAATCATCACCTGTATTGCCATGTACTTCCAACACGGGGGCTTACTCAGCGTTTGAAATGATGCAGTGGATTTTAGGTTTTGCATCTCTCTCTCTTTCTCTCTCTCTCTCTTTTTTTAAAAAATATTTATTTATTATATATACAATATCCTTTCTGCATGTATGCCTGAAGGCCGGAAGAGGGACCAGACCTCATTACAGATGGTTGTGAGCCACCATGTGGTTGCTGGGAATTGAACTCAGGAACTCTGGAAGAGCAGGCAATGCTCTTAACCTCTGAGCCATCTCTCCGCCCCCCCCCCCCCAAAAAAAGGTGGCTGGAGAGACAGCCGTGGGTGCTGGGAACCGAACTCTTATACTTTTGGTTGTGAGCCTAGCCTTTAACGGCTGAGCCATCTCTCCAGCCCTCTTTCTCTCTCTTGTATGCTACACTGCAGGCGCACATGAAGGACTACAGACCCATGGATCTATGGGTATAACTTAGGAAAGTGTGAGTTTCATAGCAGAACAGTATCTAGGAGGGCCTTTTTACAGAGGGGTATTACCATGATAGACACTGTGAACTGTGGTCTTGACATTGTTGAAGTTAAGAAAGGGACAGAGAACTCTAGGAAACAGTGAACGGTGTAAAGGGGACTTGGGACTGCACATATAGAAAGGTATGGCAATGAAATCATAACGCCAGAAGCTTAAGTTTGTGGTCAGCCTAGGTACAGTGGAGTTCTGTTTGGTACCCAGCACTGTGCTCTGCGCTGGAGGATGAGACGGCGATGCTATGGACGAGGAACTCAAGTCGAGAGGCAGGGTGGATAGTATTGACGATTTCTGGATGGAATGATAAATTCTACTATTTTTTTAAAAAAAAATGGACAGGTGTCCTGGAAGTTCACAGAGAGGGAGGGCAGCATCAGTATGGAGGAAGAGTCTGAACTGGGCACAGAGTGGCATCAGGGAAGGGACATCCTGCAGCACTGCAGAATGGCCAGAGAGGGCAGTAGTGAAACAGAACAGAGTCTAGGTCAGCGATTCAAGAAACATCGCTTTTCTATCAGCCATGCTGGGGTTGGAATTCAGGCCTTCTGCACACTGGGCAAACGCTACAGCTGAGCTCTTATCTCCCACCCAAAGGGCTGGATTTTAAAAGGAGCATCTTGAGCCAGAGCAAGAAGACTGGTCTTGCCAGTGAACTGGAAAATAATTTGGGATAAGTCAGACATGTGACCATCCTTGTATGCAGAGTGGGAGCTGTGATGGGCAAAGGAGAATTGGGGGGTCTAATGTGGGGGGGTCTCACTCCACTGTGTATAGTGGAGAAAGTGAGGGAGCAGAAATAAAAATGGAGGTCAGCTTCTCAAAGTCTCTTGGAGTTACAGGAAATAGCGTCAGCCTCTAGATTCAGCTTTTGAAACAGAGGTGGCAGAAAAGGGGCCAGGTGTTGCAGCAATGGACGAGAGGAAGGACTCAGCCTGCTACAGAAAAGTGCCCTTCCTTTGTGTGTGGCCCCTTCGAGCTGCTCTGAGAATTCTTTAATGTATCTTGCTGATAGCTGTTGGGTCTGTGAGCTCCTATTTCTTCCACAGTGTAGCTACTGATCCGGTCATCGTGTGTGGCTCAGAGCCTCTTGTTTTCAAATCTTGCAGGTCAAATAAAAAACAACATGGAATGAGAACATGCTAATCACTTCAGGGAAAGCAAAACAGGCAAGATTGGAACCGTGCTAAGGGGGCCCTTCTAAAGCTGGCTCAACCCCTGGGATGCCAGCCACATGGAAGGGCACGCTTCTGTAGCAGGCCAAGTCCTTCCTCTCGTGCCGTCTCTGAGGAAGCAGCGCATGTTCTGTTTTCTCAGTAATATAGAGGGTTAAAGGTCAAGAAAAGCCACGGTTGTGCCTGTTCCGAAGCCAAACAGGGAGGGCTGAAGCTGGTGACTTTGCACAGCGCCTGGCTCCCCGGTGGCCAGAGAACTTGCATGGAGTCAGAAGCTCAGTGTTCTTTATCTGTTTCTAAGAACCACAGTAAACCCTTTTGGGAAGTCGCATTAGCATCTTAGGCAGCCCTTCAGGTCACTGGGGTCCCACTTAACAAATTAATGTCCCAGTGGGCTGACTTAATTTCAGGAAATAACTGAAACCCCAGGAAACCCTGACTCATGGTCTGTGCTGTCCCCACCACAGTAAAATGTATGCACCGAAAGAGTCCAAAAGGGCCCGCTTGCCTTTTCCTAATTACAAAATAAACAGGCTTGTTATTTCAGGTGTGTTATCCTGAGTTAAAGACAGGAAACTAAGACCCAGATTGTTTGAGGCGTTCTATCACATCAACTCGTGTTCCCTTCAGCTTTGTCTCTTGATTGGCACAAAGCCTGGCTTCTTTCTGCAGGAGCTCTGTGCAGAAAGGGCTGAGTCCTGCCATGTCGCTTGCATTTGAATATGAGATTGGTACTTAGAACTATTCAAGTTACTCAGAATTTCGTGCTGTGATGATTCAACCCACCTTTCACTCTGCGTTGTCATAGTGTCAGCATTAGAGTTATGTAAATTCCACTTTCCTCTGAGCTAAGAACGCCTCCTAGAGTTGGTATGTGTTGTATAACACGCACACACACCACACATCATACACACACACCATACACACACCCACCACATACACATATACACCACACCACACACACACACACACACACACACACACACACACACACACACACAGAGAAAAGAGTTTCTTATCAACACTGCTAAAGATCACAGAGGGGCCTTTGTACTCTTTCCTGGGAGGTTTAAACAATATGATTTCTATCTATTTTCTAGAAATTACAGTAGGAACATTTCCTTGAGGCCCCAGCAGACCAATAACTGCCAACCTAGTTTTGCTGGTCCCCTGAGTAAGACCATGCTGACATTTAGAGTGAACCACAGCCATGCTCTCGAGTGTTTGCGACTATTCTCACAGTAGGGCAGCAGAATCCGTGAGTTACGGCAGAGACTGTATGTACCAGCTGGACCATTACAAATAAAACCCCTGAAGAATCCTCCTTTAGTCTATGGGTTGAAAACACTGCCCACAAAATGCAAAAGCAGGGTGTTGGTTGTCTCTGCGCTGTATGTACGATGTGGCATTGCAGACCAGACGGAAAGCATTGGAGCTCTCGGCTTCCCGGGAATTAGCTGCTGAAACGTGAGGGTAACTGAATTACTATTGATAGCAGCTTTCCTCTCTGCATTCCAGAAATATAACAACGATTGGTGGATAGGAAGGCTGGTCAAAGAGGGCTGCGAGATTGGCTTCATCCCAAGTCCGCTGCGCCTGGAGAATATACGCATTCAGCAAGAGCAGAAAAGGGGCCGATTTCATGGCGGGTAACATCTGTCTTCTCCATGAGCCGGCCTTCCTTCCCTCCCTCCCTCCCTCCCTCCCCCCTTCTTTTTCTCCCTCCCTCCCTCT
>NC_022011.1:65562515-65569720 GCF_000317375.1 Microtus ochrogaster | reverse complement strand
TTCATTTCCTCCTTCCTTCCCTCCCTCACTCTCTCCCTCCATCTTTCTTCTCTCCCTTTCTCCTTCCTTGCTTCTTTTTTTTTGTGTGTGTGTGGGGAAATTGGGTAATATTTTCAAGTTTCTCATTAAAAACTGGCTGAAGCAGTTTGTTCTTTTATGTCACCCTCTGTTTTTCACTGGCTTTTCTGTTATCTCAGAAACGTGTTCTTCGAGACTCTCTTTGTCTTCAGCCCAATGAAAACCTTCTGCACACAGGCTCTCCTTGAGGAGGACACAAATGATTGGGGTTTAACTATTTCCACTGTGTTCTGAACCCCAGCAACTCAGAAATCCACATAAACTCGACAGCTGAAGCTGCTTCCTGTGGGCTCAGCAATCCCATTTCCGAACCCCAGTTTTCTTCTGGGAGGGTTACCCGGGGCCTCACTTCTCAGGACAGCTCAGGTAGCAACTGACATGACCGAGAGTTGTGGTTTTGTTGTTTCCCCTGTCAAACCTCTGTCCAGTGGGCCCAGAAGGTGAAGGTGTGTGGACAGTCCTGGGGACACTTTTCTCTGCCTGGCTTCCTGAGCCATGTTCTTCTGTTGACACCGTGCTGGGGATTTGCAACGCACCAGCCTCTGTGGTCAAAGAAAACAGCACACAGGCTTCAGAATGCAAGGGGCAGGTTCCAAGAGGGTGAGCAGAGCTTAGGAGAAGTCCTGGCTGCACTGGGTCTCACTGGAGCTCCCTGAAGCACTGGTTTCATATGCATTCGAAGTTTTCAAAAGTCTTCCAATAGAGCAAGTTCTGCTACTGTTACCATTGCTTTGAGACAGTCTTGCTATGTAATCCAGGCTTGTCTTTGGTGAGGCAGCTCTGTACCAGCCCCGCACCCTAGTGTGGATCACAACTGTGACCATCCTGTTTGGCTGAAGCAGTTCTTCTGATTCAATCTTGCTTTTCAATTAATTTTTGTAAGAAACCGGTGTGTTATTTAAGTCTTCCTTTCCTGCTATCCTAATGAAAAGCTTTCAGTAGTCATGGAAACTCTCAGAAGCACAGTTCACCTCCCTTCTAATGATTAATCTTCTGTTTAGATGTTTTATTATTAACCCTCTGGTGCCCTTTGCGCTAGACATTTCGTCCTCCATGCTTCTTAGCACAGCTGGCTCTTCCCTGGGGCCTTTGCAGCTGCCTCCTCTTACGGGGACCCCTCTTCCTCCTTGGCTGTTACCAGATCACTCCATCTCTTTCAGGTTCTTGATGCACAGTTCCCGTGAGCCCTTCCTTCCCTGCACTAGTTTAAGTGGTACCCACTCCAGGCTCACCCCTTTTTCACATTTTCCATCTCTTTCCAACTTAACTGTTTCTATTATACTTACTACTCTAGGAAATTAGATATTTACCTCTTTCTCTAGTTTAGCCTTGATTATCTCCTGCTGGAATGTGGCTCACTAACAATCTCCCACCATTGTTGCTGTTATTAATACATGCATATATACATACATATATAAATACATACACACACACACACACATAAAGTTTGCTTCGAGGCACAAGAAACAATAAAACCAATGGTTCATTCGTAGAGGTTCTTTCGTCATGCTTCTGTCTGTAAAGTATCCATAACGTCTATGTCCATAGACGAGGAAAACCAACACTCAAGATGTATCGCGATGTGTTCCATAGCCAATAAGTGAATAAAATGTTCATCACTTGCCTATGAACATGTATGAATCATGACTGATAGCTCTTACTGTTGGCACTAGGAACAGTTGGTAGACCACTGCCCCTAACCCGCCCCCAGTTAAACTTTTAAAGAGATGGTCTTGGGGTCCTCTTGCTTGTTCTAAACTGTCTAGCCTCTGACTGGTACTTCAATACTTGGTCTTAGGTAAACACATAGCTCCAAAGAGCATCCTCACCAGGGGTCCTTCTGCTCAATTTTTGTATGAATAACCGGAAAAGAGAATTTGCAAAGTGTTTCCAGGTTTCTATGAGATCTCCGCTTCCTCTGAGGTCAGAGAAAGCATTAGGGCAGATTCTTGAAGCTCTTCTATCAGGTCTTAGGATGCTTTGAATTATTTAGTAGAAGGCCAAAGAACACCTTGGATTCCCAGTTTCTGTTTTCAGAGGATCTAGGGCAAGAGTCTTAAATTTGTTTCCATGTTCTAGGAAATCGAGTGGAAACTCTTCCTCCAGTCTCGGAGAAATGGTGTCAGGGACGTTTCGAGCGACCCCCACAACAACAGGTGAGCGGTCTTGCTATACCAAGCATTGGAGCACATAAGCCAACATTCTTACTGGTTTGGGAATAAAGGCTTGATTGAAAATGTAAGGCTTCTTTTATTTAAGATTTCCTTGCTCATTTGAATTCTAGCTTGACTTGAATGATACAAAAATTCAAGTCATCAGTATAATTTTGAAAAATCTCATTCACCCCCTATACTCACTACTTCTTCATGTATAAACCAACCTCAAGTCCATTATTCTACTCAGGAACTCAAAGTACTTCAAGATTGTGAGGCCCGAGGGTATAAAAGCTCATGGATTGTTACAACAATGTTCTGTATGTACATGAAATTTTAGCCCATGTTGGGACCAAGTCGTACATACTGGGGGGGGGGCATATAGCCCCCCTGTAGCCAAGATTACCTTGTCTCTATTATTGGGCATTAGGCAGTTCCAGTTGAGTCCCAGAATGGATGCAATGAAGACACAGGGTATCTCAATAAAGCCTCTGTGTGTCTTCGGATATAATGAAGATGTTCTCCTAGAAAGTTCTCTCCCATCGCATTTTCTGACTCCTGAGAGCTAATTTCACTCTGGCCAGGAACTGAGGCTGTATGAGAGCCTCAGATATCGCCAGCTCAGACGGCAGGTCAAGGCTCTGCCATTCATGTCAATGCTGGGTTGGTGCTGGGACAGTTCTGGGGACTTGGTCCTTGTCGGTGAGGATTCATGCTGACCTCCAGGGCTGAGAACCAACCTGTCCCTCTAGGTGACCCAATGTAGACAGGACCTAATGTTTGGATGACAGCAAAGCCACCTTCATGGGCTGTGGACTAGGTTCTGCCATCTGTATGTTTGCTGGACCCTGGGGCGTTACAACAGCTTTTCACTCTTCCAGCTGGAGAAATACCTGAAGATCTGCCATACTGCCTCGTGGTTCACCAAATGCACAAATACAGAACAATAGCAAAAACAACAATATTAACAATATCTATGGTGGTGGTAATTTTGCTCACATCGTATTGTTTCTTTTTTTTATTACATTTCCTTTAGCCAACTTGCCCTCCGCTTCATGTATGCCACATCCAATATGGGCACACCCATAGTTAATGGTTAGCTAACAATCTCAAGTATTGTTTGAGTGCCTGTGCCAGCCTTTCGCAGGAAATTGAATGCCAGGTCATTGGTGCAGGGAAGAAGCGGTCCATATCTCATGTTCTCGCAAGTAGCAATGTCCGTGACGAAGTGGCAGGGCAGTGATCTGCTGAGTGGGTGCAAGGCAAGCGCGGAGGACAGTTACAGGGTACCTTCTCCCAGCTTTTAAGCTCATGTGCTGTCATTTGCAGAGATTGCATATTTTGATGTGGTTCTCATTGTTGTCTTTTAGCAAAACAGAAGCAGAAAGTGGTAAGTTGTGTTTCCTTTTCTAAACTCCTGCTAAGGTTCCTATTCCGTACGTGCCTGCGATGCTCCATGTCCGTGGCCCACATACCTCTTGAGGGATGGGCCTCCTCGGTGGGGACCCTTAGGCATCACTTACTGTTCAGCCTGAGAATTCTGGATGTTGTGGCTGTCGAGGAAAGAGGCCTGGTCTCACCTTCTCACTTGTGTTGACGCGTCTTTTTCAGACGGAGCACATCCCTCCCTACGATGTTGTGCCATCAATGCGCCCGGTGGTGTTAGTGGGGCCATCCCTGAAAGGTTATGAGGTACAAGTTATCCGTTACTCTCCTTTTCTTGACCAAGGACCCTGGGGACCCTCCTTCGGAATCTGACCCCTCCCAGGTCTGTTTACAGATAGGAAGCGGTAGAAGGTAGCGCACAGAAGGTGAAGGCAGGTGGTGGGGGGAAACCAGTAGAAACTAGACTAAACTCTGGAGAGCAATTAGACATTGCCGTGTAATAAAGAGGAGTGAAGGTTGTGTTGCATGACATCTCAGATTTTTTATTCTCACTTTGTATTTGAATGGATAAAACAGGTGGGGTGTGATCTCTAAATCTAAAGCAGGGCATCCTTCAGACCAACTGACCCCCCCGGCTAGGATGATGTCTGGAGGAAAGAGGTATTTAGTAAACACCTGTTGAATGAGTTAAAAACTCATTCCTGGGGCAGTTCTAAAATTCTCATCTCTCTTTCTCGCTCCAAGATGGAAACGTCAGGTGATGAGCAGGAAAATTATGTACAAAAAAATTTAAGTCTCAAATAGGGAGAATTCCCAAGACGCTCAGGCTGGGGTAGCTGAGCCCAGAACTGACACTGAGACCACCCGCTACCCATCACTAGAGACAAGCATAGCCCCGCCATGTGAAGATGCCCAGCCCTGTTGTGCATAGCCAGTTTCTGGTCTCCTTGGGCAGATGGACATCCTAAGGGACGTAGGAGGAGGGTTTGTTTGCCTGGGGTCCCGGTGAAAACTATAAATTTGTTCTTCAGCACCTTGGAAAAGAACCAAGGGAGACATTAGCAACTATGTTTGATTATCTTGAAAATCAGCCCCAGAGAACATCTGTAGCTGGCCCCTGGAGATGCCTGGATGTGATGGGGTTTCTCCTCACTGTGCCCTTCCCTTCCACCTCTCTCACCGCTGACTTCTCTCTCTCTCTCTCTCTCTCTCTCTCTCTCTCTCTCTCTCTCTCCCTCCCTCCCTCCCTCCCTCCCTCCCTCCCTCCCTCCCTTTCTCTTTCTCCACGCGTTTGCCTCATTCTTTCTTTTTTTCCTCACCTCTGCGAAGGTAACAGACATGATGCAGAAAGCCCTCTTTGATTTCCTGAAGCACAGGTTTGATGGGAGGTGAGACATATAGATGTTTTTGTATTTTGATTTTTCTTTAACTGTAAAAGTGTGATATATTGATTTGTGGATCTCTTTCCAACGGTTACAGAAGTCCAATGGTTAAACTGAATTCAGTATTCTAGGAGAGTGTTCACTGAAACAGCTATGAAATTATGAAGTATTGCATGAGGCCCCCAGGGACAAACAAAAGGAAATTAATCCATTTGTTGGGTGTAATGTATGTCTGTCTTTATTTTCTCGCTTACTAGTGAGTTCATACCGAACTGGTTTTCAGAAATTGGTTGAAAATGTCAATTTCTGATAAATACGATGGCTCACTGATCATGCTGGCTAGTGTCTGGGAATTGCCCGTGTGTGTGATTTGAATGTCTAAATAACAAAGTGCTTTGCAAGCATGAAATGCTGGAAACAGCCTTCAGCAAATAAATAAATTTCCTTAAGAGAGAAATGCAATCTTCGCTTTGCCATAGCCTTCCCGAGTGACAACTGAAGGATGCTGTATTTATTTGGGTGCTATTTTCAAAAATACAACCTTGTGGTTTTTATAGGTATGTTTTCCATGTACCCCCTATAAGCTATCATCAATATGGCCAAGCCCTCAGACAAGTTTATGCTTCAGTTTTGTGGAAAATATCTAGAGTTCCTAGGTCTTCTAGAAAAGTGCTAAAAAAAAAAAATCTGTATTGACTCAACGATGAAAGTGTGATTGTTCACAGTGTGGAGTATGTTCTGTGTAGAAACAACCACCCAGACAAGCTGAAGATTCATCAGAAGCAAGCTTACATAGTACACATTGAGAAACCCGGGCAATGCATCCAGGTTATCACTTCACACTGAATAATTCATTTTAAAAATGTTTAAATGCTTTTAAATAGATTTTAGAGTTTAATTTTAAGAAAAGGCAAGCACAAATTGTGTGTATATAAAAC
Organism: Microtus ochrogaster; assembly: GCF_000317375.1. NCBI lineage: Eukaryota > Metazoa > Chordata > Mammalia > Rodentia > Cricetidae > Microtus > Microtus ochrogaster. Next base: position 65,563,783 of record NC_022011.1, on the reverse strand, counting down.
TTAAGCCCAAGTATCTATAATTTCATATAAGTACTTTTTGGTGTTTATAATTTGTCAAAAGAAAAGCCTTCTGTGTCGTCATATGAAAATAATCACTGGTTTCTAAAGCTAGACACAGTGTAAAGAAGCTGAGGGGATGGGGAAATAGCCCAGGGAGTAAGAGTGCTTGTTGTACATACAAACATAAATCGCCAAGTTCAAATACCCAGCACTCACATGAAGCATAGCATTGCCTCTCCCTCAGTGCTGTGTAGAGACGAGAGCATCACTAGGACTTGCTGGCTTCCGGTTTCTGAAAGGCATTGTCTCAAATGAATGCAGTGGAAAGGGATAGAGCAGGAGTCCTAATGTCTTCCAACGTGAACACCAGCTCCCTCCCCCCCCCCTCTGAAGACTAGGGAATTCATGTTCTAAAAATGCATTGCAACAAAACAGCTGAACCTGGACTCTAAACGGTCGTGGTCTAGTCCTGTTCTGTGATGTTCTGGGTCTGACCCCCGAGTGCCTCTGGAGGGAAGGCAGCTAACACGAGCGGTCTGCTGTTCTTGTTGCATTTACACAGTTCCTTCAGCTCTGCATAGATCATTGGTTCTAACCCAGGGTGCCTTCACTGGAAGCTGTCCTGAGCAGTGCCCCCTCCTCGAGTTCTATCACCGTCTTTGATCTGAGCAGATCCCGCCCCGCAGGTCAGCCTACCCTTGTGTTAGGTTGTTCTGTTTCCAGGTGACATTCCTGTGAACAATGTTGCTGAAGGTTGAAAGCACCGATGACTATGAAGAAAGGAACACAGAGGGTTGGGCAAAGGGAAAGAGGAATGGCTGAAAGACGGGCTTCAGGAGAGCAGCCTGATGTCTGTAACCCCAAGGCCGCGGAAGACGACACTCACTGAGTTACACCATAGAGCTGTCTGGAGTCAAGTAGAATAATCTGTTCCATTCACCGAATCTACACTATTGAAGCTTCTTTCAAGTTAAAGATACAATTAAAATTCCAATGTCCAGTTTTCACGGGGTCTGATGATGGCGGAGAGGCTGTGGGAGGGGACCCAGTAGCAGCTCAAATGACAACTAGAGACAGAGGCAGTCCTGGAGAAGTCCGGAGCGTAGAAGTCCTGGAGAGAAGTAGGTAGCAAAGATGGGAGTGGTAGAGGGATGAGCGGAGAGTGCCACGGAAAAGCCCAGGGAGCCCACGGAGAGTGCCACGGAAAAGCCCAGGGAGCCCACGGAGAGTGCCACGGAAAAGCCCAGGGAGCCCACGGAGAGTGCCAC
>NC_022011.1:65541100-65562415 GCF_000317375.1 Microtus ochrogaster | reverse complement strand
AAGCCCAGGGAGCCCACGGAGAGTGCCACGGAAAAGCCCAGGGAGCCCACGGAGAGTGCCACGGAAAAGCCCAGGGAGCCCACGGAGAGTGCCACAGAAAAGCCCAGGGAGCCCACTGGTGAGCAACTGCGGACAGTTGGGTAAGGCGGAAGTTGGCCCGGAGCGACTCACAGATGCTCACGCGTCTTCTGTGTGGGGAATATTGTGCTTTGAGCTGTGACAATCTGCTGCGTCGTGTTTTTACCAATTAATAAAAGGAGGGAAAACAGCACATAGTCTTTAGCTGAAATTGGCCAAGAGAACAATTACACCGAAGGCTGACTCAGTGGACCAGCATCAACAGCACTGTCAAATGGAAGCCTGTTCGGGATTTCTTCCGCTGTGACTGTGGTAGGGGAGACATCATCGTCAGGAGAATGGCTCATGCTTTCCAGAAAGATCAAAGAAGAAATCTGTGTGTTGAGAGGCTTTTTAATCCAGTATTGCTTTTCATATCCCAATTCAAAATTAATTCAGTGGAGTAGATGAAACCCATCTGTTTGACTTTACCGGAAGCAAAAGCTTGGATGGCTTTTCCCTTTTGAGTCCTTAGAAATAGGAGTCACTTTAAACCTATTCCTTACTCCATTTGTCTGAGTCTAACTGTAGCACTTGGGGGGGGGGTGGGGGATAAGTAATACTACGTAGATCCTGAGGATCTCTCGTATATGTCAGTGTGGGATTGATTCCTGTCAGTGGATTAAGGAACGAGTAAGCCTGGCAGTCTGCTCCAGTGGCATTCAGCCTGCAAGAGACACAGTGGGAACCAAGTGTCTCTATCCATAACACAGACACCCCCAGGGCCTGGTCTGTCCACCACTGCTGCAGTCTGCTAGCTTACACCACACGTTTCCAGTTCCCCTCCAAAATTAGTCATCTAGGCTTTCAATGGTTTTTTAATTTCTTTTTATTAGCATAGATTCACCGTACACAGCACTGGGGTTCCTAAAGGCAGCCTTGAGCTTTTCTGACTACCGAGTCGCTCTGTAGCATCATGTCATGTCCTATGTGGAGCCTACAGGGATGGGGTGCTAAAATAAGGGGACTCTGGCTCAAGGAATATGTAATCTAAAACGAACAAGCAAAACAGAACAACCCCAAATTGTCAAGTGGAAAAGAATTTGAAAGAGAAGAAGTTAAGCATACAACTTAGGGAGGTGCTGAAACTTAGAACTGAATTATTAAGGAAAGGAAACAATGTCAGTTGATGACATCACAGAGCAGCCCCACCACGTCAGTATGAAAACTGTTTGCCACAACAGTTCATAAATGGAAAAGAGAAACTTCTACCTCAGAACCAATCTGTCTTTTCTCTCGGCCCCTCCCACGATTCTCTCTTCTAGAGCTGGCCTCAAACACTGGAGATAATGGAACATTTGTGTGCCACCTTGAATGCTTAAATTAATAGATTTGATTACGTCGAATCTTACTGCCTTCCCCAAAGGTTCCTGCTATATATATAAGGCTCACCAACTCTGGGACAAGACAGTCCTTGCCGGTCGACACTAACTTCTGCAGATAAGATATGACAAAACTTCCTCACGAGTCTCTGGATTTTCAACAGCTGCTTTCCTTAATATTTACACATATGTATATTTGTGTGTGTAGCACCATGACCAAGGCAATATTCATTTATGTATGTGTGTATGTATGTATATATGTATGTGTGTGTGTGTGTGTGTGTGTGTGTGTGTGTGTATGTATTTTTGAGGCACGGTCTCATTACGTAGCCTTGGATAGCCTGGAAGTAGCTATGTAGACCAGGCTTGTGTCAACCTTCCAGACAACTACCTGCCTCTGTCTCCTTAGTGCAGGGATTGAAGGTGTATACAGCCACATCTAGCCATCTAGGACAACTTCTATAGAAGGAAGGGTTTATTTGGGGCTTACCCTTCTAGAGGGCTAAGAATCCATTATGACCATGAAGGGAAGTAATGTGACAAGCAGGCATGGTGGCTGGAGCTGGAAGCTGAGAGCTGAGGGCTCACATCTTAAACCATAAGCAGGAAACAGAAAGAGTGGAATGCCATGTGACTTTTGAAACCTCAGAATTGGCCTTACCGTGATGTACTTCCTCCAGGAAGGCTACACCTCCTAAGCCTCTCCAAGCAGTGACTCCAACTAGGAACCAAGTATTTAAATGTCTGAGAATATGGGGACATTTAAAACCACCATAAATGCTAAGAACAGTCATTTAAGAAATCAGTTTTGTGTAGTGCCTTCTTTGCCCTTAGCACTAATACTCTGAGATAGTGAGGACAAATCTATCCCCACCTTATTGATTACGGGATGGAGGCTCAAAAATGCTATAACTTTGTCCTTGAGCATAGAAATCAAAAGAAAGCTAGAGGGGACCCTGGGGTCTTCCTGTGCCTTCCTTCCTGTTCGTCCTGCTTTGGAACACTGTGCCCGTCAGCACTAGAAATTTTAAAAATATGTATTATGCTGATTTGGGCTTTTTACTAATTAGCCAGAATAGAAATAGATCTTCCTGCTGTTACATTAGCAACATGGAAATACTAATTTCTTTTGAATGGGTGTCACAACTGAAAGAACTATTTTCCCATAGACTATCTGCACAGAAAGGCAGATGATGTGGTTCTGCAGATAGAGGCACCTGCCACCAAGCCTGGTGTCCTCAGTTCTATCTCTGGGCCTCACATGGTGAGTGGAGAGAGTGGATTCCTACAAGATGTCCTCTGACCTCCACTAGCACACTGGCACGCGCATGCCTGCTGCCCCTCCTGTGTAAATGAAAATGTAAAAACAAAAATTCAGAAATGTCACCAACTCAGATGAATTCTAAAGGAGAAACATGCAGACTTGGTGGATTTAGGGACTGCTTTTTGGGTTTTAGGGACGCTAGCTGCTACACCCTGACTTCAGGGGAACTAGACTCCTGCTGCCCAGTAACTGCTGGCACTGCCTAGATGGCGTTGCCAAGGGAACTTGGGGAATGGTACCACGATGCATGGCAGATGAGGAAAGCAAAGGAGCTGGAGACATACCGTTGGTTTAAAACCATAATCAATTAGGAGACACTCGATGGTGAGTGCAGTCCCTTTGCTGAGGGAGCCTGTACTTCAAAAGAAAGAAATCAAGGTCTGGTATCCACCTTTGGTAAAAGTAACCCTTCTGGCAGAAGAAAGCCGTCTACCTCTTTACAGACTGACTTCTAGAGCCGGAGTCAGCCCTTTCTGGACTATACTCCATGCGTGTGTATTTTTGCTAACAGACAACATATGTTATCAATGGAGTCTTTTATTGGAAAATAAAACGAGAAATGGAGCATTTTGCCACCCTCGGCATTTTGTCTGTTTTTAACATTCAAAGCAGCTTCTTCTGTGTATGTTTAACACTGGTTGTATTTTGAATGGCTTCATGAAAGTGATTTTTATAACCCAGGGGAAATGTTTGTTGATGATTTCTTCAAAATTTAAGAACCAGGAATTACTATTTGGCTTATGAAGAGCTAGGAAATTTTGGCACGGCAGAAATTGTTTTTCTGGAAAGTTGACTCCTGTCCTTCCTTGAATAGGCCCACTTGTCTATAGCTCTATACTTGGGTTGTTCTGAAATATGACAGCAGGTTTCCATCCAGATGCTCCATTCTTTAACAAACAAGAAGCCCAGAGCCCCAACCAAACAGAAGATCTCGTTCTGTGAGGAAAGATCGTGGCCCAGAAGACACTGCATCTCAGAGCTCCCTGAGCAAGGCATGGCAGCTAACGCTTGTCATCCCAGCGCTCAGGATGCTAAGGCAGAAGGCCTGAGGGCTGCTACAAGCTTGTGGCCAGCTTGGGCTGCAGAATGAGACTGTCAAGAAAAAGGAGAAGAAGGAGGAGGAGGAGGAGGAGGAGGAGGAAGAGGGGGAAAAAGGGAGAAGAAGGAGGAGGGGGAAGAAGAAGGAGAAGAGGAGAAGGAGAAAAACTGCAGTGGAAAACTCAGATATGGGGCTCTCTTGTTTTAAACCTGGTCTGAACCCGCACCATGCTCTCAGCAGGGCCAGAGTTGTAAGCCTACACCTGGTGGCTTAGCTCATCTTAGAGATTTGTTGTACTGGGAAACAAAACTGAACTGAAATAGAATTGTCCAGCCATGTAACTAAGCCTCTTCCTGTGTTCAAGGCCTCCCAGACCATCATTGCCTGGAACAGACCAGTGGATTTTCTCTGTGTCTCAGTTTCCTTCTTGGTAAAATATAGAAGTTTTTACACAGCACTCACAGCGAGTGGCTCCTGGGCTGTCTCTGCACAGAGTCTATGCAAGGTAATTTAAGGCTGCCTCAACAGTCATCAAGTTATACAGATTCAAAACGTTAAAACATTGCAGTGTTCCAAGCACCTGCAGCTTACAAATGCAGCAGCCCAAGCCAGCCCCAGTTGGCTTCAAGCATCCTGCTGGAGCTCCTGCACACCCTGTTGCTCTAAAGACCTGACTTTTTAAGTTAGGTCCTGTAGTGGTACCTATGTTTCTAGTATAAGGGGGCCCGAGACAGGAGGATGATGAAGTCAAAGTTTTCCAGCTACACATAGTAAGACCATGCTTAATTTTTTTTGTTGTTGTTTTCTAGCACTTATGAAAAGGACAATTTTGGGTTCTCCCCACAGCTCCTAGTACCTGCATCTCCAGACAGTATTAAAATGTCCTGAAACAGGAGTGAGAGGGCTTGAAATTAAATACACTCTTCCTGCTGCGCTCTAACCCCAAAGGAGTTTGACCCTGGAGGAGAAAAAGTCTACTCTGAGCATAAAGGGAAGTGATGATCCCCTTTCTGAACTCAGCCAAGCTATGTGGATGAGGGTAGGGAAGGCCCGTGGATCTCTGTAAGTGGCCTAGGCGGACCAGCTTTGAATTCTACAGATAATAACTAGGAACTGAGCCGTCTCCGTTAAAAATTATTTTAAAGTCTATGTCCTTTCATTTGAGAACGCATAATTCTGGTTGATTCCTTCACTCCACACAAAGTCTATGCTCTCTTGTTCTGTGATTGTAAAGCGTGTTCTACCTCACCACACGCCAGTCTCATGAGCCCACTGACTTCCGCTATTGGACTGACGAGTGCCCAGTCAGTGGTCAGATCCTGTGCAAACATGTGAAGTTCCTGGGCCTGCAAAAAAAGAAACCATATTTCTCACCTTCTTGCTGGCAAAGCTCCTCTTGGACCCGTGGAGAAATGCTCCATGTATCGGGGATTAACGACAGAGCCAAGAAACGCAATGTAGCGACCAACTGGTTCATTTTTTTCTGTGATCAAATGAAGCTTTCCCCCTTTGGCCAGTAGTGCTGGGGCGGAGCTGTTGCGGGCCTTGAAGGTTTTGTTCAAGAGCAAAACCAATGTGAATTCAGAGGAAACCATAAAGGAATTTCCTAGAAAGAGCATGGCTAATTCATGTTTTGATTCCCTCCTGGGGTGGTGTGTGTTTTAAAGGCAACTTGGCCAGGCAGGCCATAATGGAGGGAGGACGTTTCCACTGGAGTGGTTTTCGGCTCAAGAGCCAAAGCCGTCATTTGCCGTCATCTGCCCTGTTTGTGTTTTCATACGAGCCAGAGCCTGTTCAAATTCCTTGTGGCCGATGTTGACTGTACAGTGCTTCCTCTATAGTGTGTAAAGTGGCTATTGAGCACTGCGGCTATAAATCACTCAGGGAGCACATAACATTTTTTACTAGCTTGTTCTGTTCTGTGTTCCTCTTCCTAGGATATCAATAACAAGAGTGACAGCTGACATTTCTCTTGCTAAGAGGTCTGTCCTCAACAATCCCAGCAAGAGAGCAATCATTGAACGCTCCAACACCAGATCCAGCTTAGGTAAGATGCGTTCCTGCAGGCATGAGGTGTATATGTGGGGAATGTCTTGTCCTGTACGGAGACGTGTTGGGTATCTGTAGAGAGAGCCAGCCAATGGACAGGAGAGGGGCAGAGTCCTGTAGCAGCTAGAGCTACCCCTTTTCAGTTCTAATCTATTAGCTACGCTGCAGTCTAGTGGGAAAAGGCCTCCTTAGGATCTTTTGTTCAGTTACTGCTGAACCATAGGAAACCACCCATTTCCTTTTCCCTGAATGTCACAATAAGGCTTCTGTCAGAGCTGACACACAGCTGGCATGAAAGGAAATGAGATGTTGAGGAGAGCATGCTATGATGTAATTGTGTGTACCGGTGTACCCAAAAGCGCCATCCCTTTCAGTAGAAATGTTGACCGTCAGGATGAATGTGCAGGGAACCTAAACCTGTCTTTTCTGGGTGCTTTTGGAAAGCCTGTTAAATTCCTTCGGTAAGGGAGAATAAAAGGTTGTAGGTGAGTTGGAGTGTGAATAGAAGTGAGTTACTTTGGGAAGTATTGCCTGGGGAAAAAGTAGTAACCGTTTTGGAAGCTGAGTGAGGGTATGCATACCTGTAATCTCAGCACATGGGAAGGAGAGTCAAGAGGATCAGGAGTTCAAGGCCAGCCTGGACTACCTAAGAGCTTGTCTCAAAAGCAAACCAACACCAGAGTCAACTCAGGCATAAGGAGCATCACCAGTCCCAAAGATGCTGAAACTATGCAGTCTAGTGATAGAATGTTCACTAAGGCCTACTGACATGGGAGTTTCTGACTGTCCCAGCTTTGCCTGCCTGTAGCAGATTTATGAAGAAGCTTCCATTAGAGCCCCCTGAGAACCTGTCTGAGTAGCCAAGATTATTGGTTTTCTTGAAGAAAATACACTAGGTAGATAAAAATGCCTTTGTCTTCCTTGTGCCTATAATTTGCTTATTATGCTCTCTGTACAAATTTTCTAAGCCCTGGGCTCACCCTGCTGTATGATCCAGCCTTGCCCCATCTCCCCAAGCTCCACCGCTGCTTATGCTGCAGTGCCACAGGCCAAGGGCCTTGCGTTGTTTCAGCAGTAGGTATGAACCAACACGCCAGCTCATTGCTGCTGCAGAGTAAACAAAACCCAGGGATTTCTGAGTTACCTGAACCGAGACGAAGAATGAGTGCCCTGTGGGTTCCGGTCCTGAGGCAGTCCAGTTTGTGCTGCTGCCTTTTAGCTCCTTGGGAAAATCGCTAAATGCTATTTTACATTATTTTATAATAACACGTGAGACTCGAAACTAAAACGGTAAATGATATCAGCTTGTTCCATCATAGTTCTAGAAACTCCTTTAAAACTGTGGCAGTCCACAGCACCAATAGAGGGCCTACCCCACCCCACCCCACCCCCACTCCCACCCTCGTTCCTTCTGCTAAACTGGCTGCAGTAAAAACTGACTTTATTTTCAAATGCCCTTATTGAGAAAAATTCCTTTTTAAACTGTTTCTGACATGCTAGAAAAAAAGTGAATGTATGTTTATGATTACTAACAAATGCAGTCTATTACTTCATAAGAATTTGGCAAGGATTTCCTTAAACAGATATCCTGAAAGCTGGCCACTGGAAAAATTAATCTGAAGCATTTCAGGACATTGGTGTTTAATAATGTGAAGGTGATGTGTGTTTTGACTCTTTGAATTCATATTTTTTTAAAAGATGTGTGTGTGTGTGTGTGTGTGTGTGTGTGTACATGCACTGACATGCACATATATACCACATATATAGGGGTGCCTAAGGAGGCCAGTGAGGTTGTCTAGCCCCCTGGAGCTGGGGTACAGGTGGTTATGAACTGTCTAATGTGGATGCTAGGACCAAGCTTGGTCCTCTGGAAGGGCAGCAAGTGCCTTAACTATTTGGCCATTTCTCTCTCCTCCACATTCATACTTTTTAATATAGATCATGCATTAAATGTCAGTGATTCTCTGAGAACTGAGAAACTTTTGTTTTTATGCAAAGTCTTCTATTAGTAGAATCTAATTCAGATTTTGGGCATGACACACTACATCAGCTGATTAATAAAGTATATAAAGGATTTTTTGCTGGTTTTTTTTTTTTTGAGACAGTATCAATACAGAATACAGTCTGGGCTGAAACTCTCTGTGTTTCCCATGATGACCTTGAAGTCATGATCCTTCTGCCTTGGTGTCCCAAGTATTGGGATTCCAGGTATACGCCACCATGTCCTACTTAAAGACCTTTTAAATTTCAGAAGAACATGTACTTTGGTCACGTGTTTCAACATATTCATTCTCTCTCTCTCTCTCTCTCTCTCTCTCTCTCTCTCTCTCTCTCTCTCACACACACACACACACACACACACACACACACACACACACACACACACACACCAGAAGGAGAGTTTGTAAGCCACGCACAGCAGCACACACCTGTCATCACAGTACTTGGGAGGTGGAAGCAAGAGGTTCACAACTAGCTTGGGCTACATAGCAAGGCTCTGTCCCAGAATAAATTAAAGCAACTGGATTGCTTCAGACCCTTGAAAAGAACTAGCATTTTTATCTGACCAATTTAGAAGACGCAGCTATGAGTCATCTGACTATTACATCCGGCCAGCTAGGTGTGAGTCAAGATGCAGTGCAGCATGTTAACATGATCTGTGCGTGTGTGTGTGTGTGTGTGTGTGTGTGTGTGTGTGTGAGTCTGTTATACTTATGTGTGTTATACTTATGGTAAATATACCTTAGACAACTCCACCATATCTAAAGCTTAAATTGAGCTAGACTTGGAATTTTCTGGTTGTCTGAGGACACTCACAATTAGTGAGGATACAAAGGTGTGTATATCAGTCAAATCAATACAGTTTTCAGGTGTTTTTTTTCTTCCAAAACACAGTCTACAGGATGTTAAAATATAAACTATTGACAGAAATACTCAAAGTCACTTTCAGTGGCTCTAATGTGTTTGCTAAATGCCGTTCTCATTAAAAGCAACCTCAAAATGGAACAGCCATGGCTATATAAATATCACCATGCTAGGCTGGGTGTACGAAGCAAGCCAAGAGAGCTGGCTTAAGTTCTTGTGCCAATTGTTTTATTCTATGCACAATTTAATCTTTAGAAAAGAGTTTTAAAAAGAACAGACATTATGTGGTGCACACCTTTAATCCTAGCACTTGGAAGCCAGAGGCAGACAGACCTTTGTGAGTCAGAAGCCAGTCTGTTGCCATAACAAGTTCCAGGACGGCCAGGGCCACATAATAGACTTTGTCTCAGAGAAACAAACAAACAAAAAAAAAAGATTTTGATAAACATGTCTATGAAAGTTCAGAGTCCTTTGTTCTACAGTACGGACACACACATTTGAGAGCTTATACTATTTCTTTTTAATATAAATAATAGTTATTGAGACTAACCATTGATTGTCTCCCCTTTTAGCGGAAGTACAGAGTGAAATTGAAAGAATTTTTGAATTGGCGAGGTCTTTGCAACTGGTTGTTCTCGATGCAGACACCATCAACCACCCAGCACAGCTTATCAAGACCTCCTTAGCCCCCATCATTGTTCACGTGAAAGTCTCCTCTCCGAAGGTAAATCCCTGCATTCCTGTCTATGGTTTAGAAGCTTCCTCCCTGAGGTTCGTTTGTGGGCAGAAAAATGTCTCCAGAGTCAGTTAATGGGTGCATTTTAAAACAGTACTCAAGTTCTAGGGACTTGAGCGTAGCTGAGAATCATCATCATCATCATCATCATCATCATCATCATCATCATCATCATCATCATCATCATGATCGCTGAGAAGCTCCTCCCTGCAGTCAGAGATGATAAAATCCAAACAAGAGCACAAAGACGGAAAACAAAAAGTGGACCCTGGCCTTTCGTAGGCTGTGCCTTCCCTGTTGGCCAATCTCCTGTATAATATTGATTCTTGAGTCACCTACAGTCTCTGCCCAGTTGAGACAGGGAGGACATAGTCCAGAAAAATGCCTTCTGCAAGGTAAAAGATCACTGCAATAAGCATCTCTCACAGAAACGCTGCAGCCCTTGTCACATGTGCGTAGCTGGGTTCTTCGGGGGAATATAGTGCTTTACTGGTTAAGCAGGAATGGTCACATCAGCTACCAGAGTGACAAGAACAGAGGGAGATGGCCCAGACTGCACTCTTGATCTTGATGCTCTTTTAGTTTTACTTTTACTTAGTTATTTTTTTAAATGTGTGTGTGTGTGTGTACACTTGTGTGGTCACAGCATATATGTGGGATCAGAGGACCACTTTTGGAAGTACGTTCTCCCCTCCCACCGTGTGGGCTCTCTGGATTGAACTCAGGTCACGAGGCTTGGTAGTGTTCATCTTTCCCCACTGAGCCCACTCACCATCCTCCCTCTTGTTTTTAAATAGTGATGGTGTCCTAAAAATAGATATGAAATAGATACCCATGAGAAGCATTATCTGTCTGTCTGCCTGTCTGTCCGTTTTGCATCCGGGACCTCAATTTCCCCTCCCTCCTGTCCTCCTGTCTCCTCCCCCAGCCTCCCCTCTACACCCCGCTAATCCGCCGAGAGACATTATCCTCACAGTTCTTTTTCAGTGCCTCCTAGAACGTAGTTGGTTTGCCTAAATGCTTGCTCAACTCCCCACTCAAACCGTGGTCTTCTTCTATGGTCAAAGAAAAGCCTAAAGAAGCTGTGGCCTGTTATAGTTCACAAGCTCTCAGCATCCTGGAGGGAACTGCTCCTATACTGTAACTGTGGGAATCCCACCCGCCGGTTGACTACGGGTGTGACTAGAACACACTGGTCTTGCCTCAGCCACTGGAAGTGTCCTTGACTCTTGTCTGGGGTACCAAGAATCCTTTGCAGCAAGGCTAAGGTCACCACTACCTCCACTGTCCCATTGCTGTGGTGTCTGGAAGTCCAGAGTCAGGGACTTGCGTGGACCTGTGCACTGAGGTATCAGAACTTCATAAAAGAGCACGGTTGAAGTAGAGAGGGCTCCACTTCAACCTAAACAAAACTAATGGCCAAATGCAGCTATAGTCTGTTTTATGTGTAACAGTGTTCCAACATAAATATTTTACCTAGGTTTCCATGCCTGAAATAGTTTGATTAATATAAAATTAAACCAAATATCTTATTAGATATTGAAAAATATGACATACACAAGTGACTTTGATATTTATCTGACATGGAGGTAATGAACCGAAATATTACTGAACCAAATAACATCAAAATATTGACTCAACATAAACAAGGTCAGACCAGCCTTTTCTCTTTGACAGGAAGTTCTGACATCTGAAAGAGACTTACAAGTCTAGGTGGGAAGTGAGGCTGTCTGTCACTAGGATCCCACAGGGAGCTAGGAGAGGATGGACATGCCCAGTCCACTCCAGGCCCACAGTGAGGTGGGCAGTGTCACCATGGAGATTCTAAGTGTGTGATTGCTCACATTGTAGGGCCTCCTTACTAGTCCTCAGGGCTACATGCACTGTAGGAAACGATCCCGGTGTGTTTGGCTTTCTTTCAACTCATTGACAAAGAATGACTCGGGCTCCTGTTATCCTCTCTCAGGTTTTACAGCGGCTGATTAAGTCCAGAGGAAAGTCTCAGAGCAAACACTTGAATGTTCAACTGGTGGCAGCCGATAAACTGGCCCAGTGCCCGCCTGTAAGTAAAATCTTTTCTGTTTTAATCGCTGAAGGCTAGTTACAAGAGGGGCATTTTCCTTTCGATATCAGCCCGGTGGCTTTTATTCTACAGCAATGGTTCTCAACTTGTGTATTGTAACCCCTAGGGGGCTAGAATGACCCTTTCACAGGGGTCACCTAAGACCACAGGAAAACCGAAATATCTACATTATGATTACTAACAGTGGAAAAGTACAGTTATGAAGTAGCCATGAAAATAAGTGTATGGCTGGTGGTCAGCACAACATGAGGGACTGTATTGAAGAGTCGCATCAGGAAGGCTGAGAAGCACCGCTTCAGACATGGTGAAGGATTCTTGCCTTGAGCTGCTACTGTTCCATTGGGTGGGCTCAGGCTTCCAGGGCAGGATGGCGTCTGCCTTGGCAGGAGAAATGAACTCAAAGTCTGAAACCCGCTGTTCCCACTACTTCCTTGATTCCGTCGCCAGCGCTCCGGCGCCATGTCTAGTCATGGAACACTTGTAAGAAAAGAGCAAAGTAAAATATGCCAGCTTGGCTTTGTTTCAGCTTTTCTGCCAGAAGATTCTGGTGGGCATGAAAAAATGTGAGGTGGAAGGTCAAAACTGGCTTGCATCTAGAGCGTCTCTGTGTTTATAACAGATGGGGGGGGGATCAATGGCGAGGGGTGAAAACTGTACGCTGCCTAGTGTCGTTGCTAGGAAACACCTGCAGGGTGAGAAGGTGCACCTTGGTGGGCTGGGAAGGGTGGCTGTTCTCACAGGCTCTCGGGCCGTGGTGGTTAGTCATGTGTGCTTGGTCATGATTTCTCTAAAAGAAATAACGTCTTTTTGGTTGCTTCACTAGATTTTTAAAAATATTTATGTTAAATATATTGTATTAAATATAGGATATAAATATGTTTATATTTTATTTATATTTATGCTCTGTGAAAGCATAGGATCCAATTCAGGTACTTAGAGAAGCGACACAGCTTGGCTATTCAAGCACAGACGAGTTAGATAAACCTGAGCAAGATGCCTGCTGAGCAAGGTTAGGGTAAAAATTCAAGAAGCACGTGTGTGCGTATGTGGAAACATCCTTAGAACAGTGCCTGGCACGTGGCCTACGCTGTCCAGGCGCATCCTGCGCTACACCGCATCTAGTCTGCTGGCCTCCGTCCGTCTTGGGGTCACTGTTGTATCGCACTTCCCTGTCATAGTGGGTTTGTAATAAATGTGAGCAGAGGGAGTGACAAGTGAATGAAAGGCTGGGCAGGCCTGAAAGGCAAGAACAATGATACATCCTTTCATTAGATATATAACAAGGGCCAGGGGGCTCCCTCGATGCTTTCTACAGATCGTCTGTAATCCTTGCTATGAGCTTGTAAAATACATCCTCAGCCCCTCTTTATCCCTGGGACAACTGAAGACAGAGCTCATCAATGAGTTTGTTGAGATCATTCGGCACATTAAGATTAGGAGTGGATCTGTCTGACTTCAAAGCGGTTTCTTCTTCTCCCCAGCACAGCCTCCCACCTCTATACACAGTTATTAGGTTACCACCCGCAGATAAATCCAGAGCTCTTTGTTAAGACGTTTAAAGCCACATTGCCTACTAAGGAAGTTGCTTACAGGGTGGAATGTTTGATTAAACACCGAGAAACTATAAAAGCATATGCCGTCCGACCTCTGGCCCTGTAATGAAGAATGTAATTTCTTCTTCACGGTGGAAGAGAAATGATCTTTACTGGACAGCTACTAAAAGCCAGGAACTGTGTAATTCTTTCTGCTTTTTAGGACAATCTTAGAATGGTAGTTATAATTGGTATGGCATTTTAGGAAGCAGCCACTAAAAATGGAAATATAATTATAAGAGATTTATTGGGGGGGAAACATTTCTTTTTAAGTCAATTTATTAACCCTTGGTTGAAATAATTTCTGGAGACAATAACTTATGTCCTATTAAGATTGAGGTATTTGAGCTGCTGAGGACATTCCTGAAGTTTCTAGAGTCAAAGCGTGGGCGTCAGCAGCCCTAGTAAGCAAGGTCCCACCGTGACCTATGCACAGTGTATCAACTGAAGGAACAAATAATGAAGTGAGGATCATGGTTCGATGTGGCCACACTGTGAGCACGAGCAATGAGATCGGTGGGTCCCTATGAAGTCCACCTTCAGGGCGCTGGCCTAAAGTGTAGGCTTCAATAAGGGGCACGAGTTCCTGGCCACGGTGTGGCCCTGCCCTTCATTGACACATCAGCTTCTCCATCTGTCCTACTATCTGTCACCCGTGAAAAGCCTCCACTTAGACGACAAGCTCCTCCTCTGACACCTGGACTTCAGCCTTTTCCTCCACCAGCAAAAGAAATCCCTGAGAAAATGCCAATCTCTTGGAGTCTGTTGTTTCAGGGGTCTGATAGCCCAAGAGAAGTGTCTCTTTGGCACGCCTTTCTTCAAGCCAGGAGGATTACAAGGGGTGTATGTTACCTATGGCGTATTGCTACCTCTGAGATAGGTGGGACCGAAAATAGACATACTTACATATAACAACACTGTGGTCCTGTCCCCAGGTTAGTAACCTCAACCTGCCAGGGTACTGGGGGGACAGCCCTCCTCTATTATATTAGCAGGACAGACACATCTGTCTTATTCTGAATAATTGGTCAGATAGCCTGGCACTGTCAACAAGCAGTCTGAATGAGTAGTTACCTTGTGCCTTTCTAACCATGTGATGTTATGTTCATGGACTTTGTCATTCTGGGAAAGAATTGTGCATTCTATTTTGGCCCACGTGAAGAAAATTTCAGATGACAAAAACTAGGAGCAATTTTAAAATGTGCCTACATTTATCCCTTTACTTCAAGACCGTAATTATCATCGTCAGAGACCGGTTATCACTGTGGCATTTTAGTTCTGTTAGGAGAGGCTGCAGCTCGCTTCCTTGCCATCTGTGTCTCCAGTCTGCCAACTCAGGAGATTCTACTAGCAGGGTCTCATCCTGCAGTGATAGTACAGGCAGCGGGTTTTAGAAAGAGGCCTCTCAATGGACACTGAAGAAAACTTAACTTTCTGTAGCTAGAAGGGTGATTCCAGTGCCAGGAACTATTGGCGTGAAGGAGAACCACACAGAGTTTCCTGCAGTATGCATCTTACTGTTGGGCTCTATACGATGATGTCAGCTGATATTGGGAAAAGCATGCTGGATCCAAAGATGTTTGAGAGGATGCTAATGCAAACACAGGTCATTGGGTTTCTTTGTGCAGAAACCCCATTTTGCTAACATGCTCTTTGTAGCTCCAGTAGGATAGAGGATATCCCGTGCTTCTCCGTAATGTGTCTGCGGGTCTCTTTCCACAGAACAGCCTGTGGGGTTAATGTTTCATGGAACACTTAAAAGGAAATACAATTCTGTTCCACTCTCCTCATTTTACAAGTGAGGCCACTGAGACCAGGAAGAGGTGAACTGCCTTCCCAAAAGTCAGAGACCTTGGGCAATGATAGCTTATCTATATGTCTTAATCCAGGGAGGCTCTAGAGCAGTGGTTCTCAACCTGTGGGTCACAACCTTTGGGGAGGTCAAATGACCCTTTCATAAGGGTCGCCCAAGACCACTGGAAAATACAGATATCTACATTATACTTCATAGCAGCAGAATTGCAGTTATGAAGTAGCAATGAAGATAATTTTAGGGTTGGGGTCACCACAGTATGAGGGACTGTATTATGGGTCACAGCATTAGGAAGGTTGAGAAGCACCTCTCTAATAGTAAATGCAATGTGTTAGTTACCACATCTATTAGGGCTTCTGTTGCTGCGATAAAAACACTATGACCACAAGCAACTTGGGGAAGAAAGGGTTTATTTCATCTTAAAGCGGGTCCCCCTCATCCAGGGAAGTCAGGGCAGGAAGTCAAGTCAGAAACCTGGGAAAATGACTTAATGCAGAGGCCACAGAGGAACCCTGCTTGCTGGATTGTTCCTCTCTGAACCTGCTTTCTTCTAGCACCCAGAACCATTGACACAGGGCTAGTACTGCCCACAGTGAGATGGGCCTTCCACATCCATCGTCTATAAAGAAAACCTGTGGTGGCATTTTCCCAGTTGAGGTTCCTTCTTCCCAAATGATTCTAGTTATGTTGATTGACATAAACCAGCCAACATATTGCCTGTTGTCCAGAAGAGAGAATACTGGGTTCCATGGGTAAGGCTTTTACTAGAGGGGTCAATAAACATTTTAGTTAAAGGCCAGATAGTAACTAATTTAGGTTTATTGAGGCTAGCAGGGTCCTTTCTAAAAGAATTCAGCTTTGCCTTTGAGTAGCCATGGTCATCATACATGTAAACCATAGGGACAGCTGGACTCCATTCAAACTTTGTAGAAACAAGAAGTAGACCTAATGCAGCCGAAAGAAACAGCCACACTTCTTCTAGGCCAAGTTTTGTTATCTATTAGTGCAAAGCAAATGGCCCTAAACATGGCGACTTCAAACGGTGGCTAGTAGGTAGCATTTTGTCTGATGACTGACTGATCTCTCAGCAGGGTTGACTAGAGGGACTCAGCCAATTCTTGCTTTCCACTTGGTCCAGGGCCTTTGTCCTGAGCTCTTTTCTGTAGGGACATGGGTTATCATATTGTACCTTTATGATAAAATACAGTCTCCTAAGGACTCATCTTAGCCCAGCCCAGTATCTCTACAACATTCCACTGATCAGGGTGCTCACAGCAGCTACCCAGCTTCAAGGAGAGGGCACAAAATGTTCCATCTCAGTACATGGAGAACCAAGGAACCTGTGGCCATTTAAAAATATGCTCTAGGCAGAAAAATATAACTGGGAAGATACAGAGAGGCAAACAGGAAAGTGTCCCCAGGCACTGGGATGCAGGAGCCATCGAAGATTCTTTGTTGTATGGTTAGTCGGATTGTGTTTTCTTGGTATGTGTCTACACACCATATTTTTTTTTTTATTTCAGTTGTCTTCCCTGGGTCTTGGTATCTTTTCCTTCTCAGAGAAGTGGAGAATAGTGCGTTTTAAGAACTTGTCCCAGTACTGTGGTAATAAGAGTTGCATAATGCCTGGCAAGAAAAGCAGATAGACAATTGGATGATAAATGAAATATAATCCTTTAATTCCACTTAGTTACAAGCTGTCTTGTGCTACCAAAAGCTGACCTGGTGACTCTCTGAGCTGCGTAATGGCTTTTTATGTGTGTGAATTGGCACTCACCACTTTCTGCAAGAGCTGAGCTCATCCTTTCGGCAGAGGCTTGCTTGCAAACCTCTAACGCTCTGAGAACGAGGGTGGGTCTCTTCTGTCCTGCTCTGTTTCCCATTGATGAATGGACTCCAACTCGTTCTGTCATGTATGCAAGCTCTGAGGGGGATTTTCCACTGCCCAGTTCCAGCGGTCCTTATGTTACTGAGACTCTTCCAATTCACTCATCTCTCTGACCGGTTCTCACTACTGCCGCGTTCATTGTTATAAAACCCTGGGTGCCTGCCATATAATTTTTAACACTGCTTTTTCAAAACAGAGTGATCCGTTCTACATCTTCACGAGACAAGGCCTCCCAGGATCCAATTTTAGTATCTACATGTCTAGAGATTTCAAGCAACCAACCTGGGCATAGCATGGTGGACATGGCCCCTTCCCACCCATGCTATAACATGTACAATTGACATAAACTTAACAAAAACACCGAGTGCCTTTTCCGTGGATAACCACATGGCCAGGTGTGGTTACTGTCTTTGAAGAGTAAGAAGGGGAAGACATAATAAGTGTCATAGACAGGAGATGAGCTATAAGCAATCAGTGTCCCTGTACTCTTGCCTTTGTGTCGGCTCCACCTATTACTGGCAAGAACTGATTGCCTTGTTTGCCTGTCACCTTAAGGTAGAGCTCCTTCCAGAGTCTGTCGTTCTTGATTGGCTTTCCTTTATCCCCACAAGAGCTCCTGGATCTATAAACAACAACAGATGCTTAAACGTAGTTTCCCATCGGTATTGAGCAGTGAGTTGAGAACTTAGGACCGCAGAGACTTCAACAGTACAGAGAACGCCATTTCCATGGGAAAGTAATGCTTACTGGCCGGTTATTACGTAATTAATATGGGTTGAGCCAGCCAGCCACGTTATTTTACTGAGTAGCATTTGCTGCTTATTCTTCTTAAATGGTGGCACCTTAAGGGGATCTCTACACTACGGTTGCAGATACAAAGAAATGGAGTTATATATCTCCCTGGTATTGACTGCTCCCTCTTAGAAATAGGAAGATGGTGCACACGAGGCTGTTATCTATGTACAATAAATAAATGAAAGCAAAATTTAAAGCCATGGAGTTTGCACACATATAACCTGGGTAGCTAAAACTCAGTAGTGCGTGAACCATCTTTTCTTTTTGATTTTGGTTTTGGCTTTTTTTGGTGTAACAGCCCTAGATGTCCTGGAACTCACTCTGTAGGCGAGGCTGGCCTCAAACTCACAGAGATCCGACTGCCCCTGCCTCCTGAGTGCTGGGATTAAAGGTATGTGCCACCACCGCCAGGCTCAAGAGACTGGAGAGATGGTTTATCAGTTAAGAGCACTGGCTGCTCTTTTAGTGGACCGGGGTTTAACTCCCAGAACCCACAGGGGAGCTCACAACCATCTGTAACTCCAGTTCTAGGGGATCTGATGGCCTCTCCCAATCTCTTTGCCCACCAAGTATGCACACATGCAGGCAAAAACACTCATACACATAAAGCGAGAAATTTAATTTAATTTAAAATTAAATGGAGGTAAAACTAACTGCATAATTAGTTTCTAAGGTGTTTGAGCTTTGCGTTAAAAATAGAAAGTTACGACTCCCTGGATAAATGTGTTGGACAAGATACACGAGTAGTTTGTATTTTGTAGTCGTTAAGGAAAATTTACCAGCCATTCTGTGTATGTTTTCCCTCCCAAAAGAACATAATTTACTCCATTACTCATATAGGATCTGAACACTACGGTTTCTTGTGTAAAAACCAGAGAGACCACTTCAGTTTGCTCCTTCTCTGGCTTCATCACAGACAACCCCTGAGTCGGCGAAACTCCTTAACAAGGAGGTGGGGAAGTACTTAGGGTTCTTTCAAACATCAAAAACGGTCAGTTTCCCGGCTCTCTTCAGCCTTGCTCTTTGCCAAGCTCTGGGTGTCTGTCAGGCCTGTTTCCACCACCCAGAAATCTCAGTGCTTCTGTTCTTGGTATTTCTGAAAATGCATATCCAGAAAACGGCTCCCGGCACCCCCTGTTTCTGCCCCTTCGGCACCTCTGCTCACTCAGTGGTTGCTTTCTTTAGCGGCTGCATGGATCCCACATCCACATGCATTGGCTGCAGAAAGAGCTCCATCCTGGGATGCCGGAGGTGTTCAGCATGGCAGCTCTCTGGACCTGCTCTGTTCCCTATCACCACGGGCTGTCACAACAGGCATGATAGCTGAGGGGCAAACTGTTCACTGCCTTCCTCGGACTTTGCTGATTAAATAGCTCTCCGTCACTTTCCAGGCTTAGGGCTTCCTGCATTGCACAGGAAGCAGCTGATTAGACATGCCTTTTATATTCATTTTAAAATGTGGCCTTAAAAATTCTGGTTGGCAGAATTCATTGAGTTGCTTCGCTTTGAATTTCCCTTTGATTTTGTTGTAGACTTCTTTTAAAAAAATCCCCTTCCTGCTGTCCTTCAAGTAAGTTGCTCTATTCAGCTATTTTATTTCCTAAACATAAAAAAAAACATGTCAAGACACATAGTCTGTGAGATTCTTCCCAGTTGGAAGCAAGTACTCAGATTGGTGTCATTCAGAAGGTGAAATTTGCTTTTGTTGTGCTTTTGAAAGCCTAGGAGCGTTCCAAACCATTCTTTATACCATGTAGCCACCGTTTAGCAATAAAAAAGCAGTTTGCAATAATTGATCAGGCTTGAGAAAACAGTCCTTTGCTGATGTGTGCATATTCTACCCATTGGCAAAGGGACACACTTTATTAAAATTTCTTGTAATTAGCGGTGTGCTGATTGTGCTTTCCATAGTGACAGCGTAGTGGGGGACAGTCAAGTCCACGTCCCCCGCACTCAACACCTTGCAGTCCGGCTTTGAGCTTTACTTTTTAAATTATTTTTTTTTTATTTTTTGGTTTTTTGAGACAGGGTTTCTCTGTGGCTTTGGAGCCTGTCCTGGAACTAGCTCTGTAGACCAGACTGGTCTCGAACTCACAGAGATCCGCCTGCCTCTGCCTCCCGAGTGCTGGGATTAAAGTGCTCCACCACTGCCCGGCTTAAATTATTTTTTATTTTATTTATCAAATATTAAGTGTACAGATTAATGGTTTCACTCCATTCGTCAATAAGCTGTGCATTGCACAGATTCGCCTGCTCTTCTGCAACATGGAACCGCCCCTGTTCTCCCGTCACCCTTCCCTGTCTCTAAAACCCCCTCTCAGTCTTTCCCGTCCCCCTGCCTTCCCGTCCATTCAGCAGCTGACTTCTTGGTTTCCATACATAAACGAGAAGTTGTATCTTGCTCATCTACATTCTTTTACCCAACACACCTCTAGCCATCCCATCTTTCCCACACCCGTATGGTATTCTATTGTGTAACTTACTGATTTTCTTTACCCATCCGTTTATTATAAGGCGCCTAGGGTGATTCTATATTTTGGATATTATGAATAGACCTGCAATGATCTTGGGGGTGCAAGTCCTTCTTAGATATAAATACTTCATCTCAGACCACGTGGTACTTCTGCTTTTATGAGGAGGCCCCTTTTTTGTTTGTTTGTTTTCCGTAATGACTATACTACTGTCCATTCTCACCAGGAGTGTGTAAGAGTTTCCATTATTTCTTATATTTCTATAATAACCATTCTAACAGGAGTGAGATGGTCTTTTAACTGCGGTTATTTTTGTTGTGTTGTTAAGAATCAAACCCAAGCCTAGGACATCCTAGGCAAATGCTTTAGTGCAGAGCCTGTGTCTGGAGCCCTCGTTCTGTTTCTTTGCGTAAGGACAAAGTTTCATTCTGCAACGTAGGCTGACCTAGGATTTGCCTGGCTGAACTCGAACTTGTGATTCTTCTGCCTTAGCTTTGCGTGTGCTGGGATTACAGGCTTGAGCCAACATACGGCACTCATTGGAGTTAGATTTGCATTTCTCCTATAATTAGTGAAATTATAATTAGCTTTTGTCATGTGCTTGTTGGCTATCTGTAAGTTTCATTTTAAGAAGCATCCATATAGTTCTTTAGCCTGTCTTAAAATTAGATTGCTTGGTTTTTTTGATGTTTGTTTTTTTGGTTCCTTCTGTATTCTGAATGTCAGTGTGCAGCGTTCCATTTGCAGGTTCCTTCCCTCAACAGAAGGTCATCTCTCCATCTTGTCGTCTGCTTTGTTGTGTTGGCATTTCTCATTTTCATGTGAACTCATCTTGTTTATTTTAACTTTCGTTGTCTGCATATTTAGATTACGATCTAATTTCTTTTCTTGCCTACACTAATGACTTAAAAAATTTCCCTTGTTTTCATGTAGTCATTTCATGGTTTCAGGCTTAAGAGTTAGACTTTTTTTCCATTTTGAATTAGGTTTTCTCTGTGTTGAGAGAAAAGGATCCAGTTTTATTCTAAGCATGCCCAATTTTGTCAACTATTTTATGGAGAGACTACCTTTTTTCCACTATTACATTCCTATCACCTTTGTCAAAACTATTTGTGTTGGGTTGTAGCCCAAGATTAGCCAACAGCATTTGACTAATGTGGGGAGCCCTGAGTTCTAGGCATAGCAACACACAGATACAGAGAGGGAATATATATATATATA
>NC_022011.1:65521811-65540330 GCF_000317375.1 Microtus ochrogaster | reverse complement strand
TTGTAGACCAGGCTGGTCTCGAACTCACAGAGATCCGCCTGCCTCTGCCTCCCAAGTGCTGGGATTAAAGGCGTGCGCCACCACCGCCCGGCGTAAGTAGAGAATGTTAGGCCCCAGCCCCAGACTTTATTTTCTTGATCTCTACATAGTTCTGAATTAGTCTAAGTGTAACATGGATTATTAAGGGTTTGGGTACTTCAAGCCCTACTTCTCCAACAATGGTACATATGACTCTCAAGCACAGGGTAAGGTCAGAATTCTTTGCCACTGGATTGCCCATACATCCTGGAACAAAATAAATGCAACAAAATAAATGCTGAGCAAATATTGTATGAATGAGTGAAAATCATATTGATAAGTGTTCTTGGTGAGCATTTTTCTGTGTAAGTTGACCTGGTTGAGTCTTCTCAAACTAAGTCAGTGTGGACTGAAGTCACTAGCTTTCAAAATCCCATGATAAGGGCCTTCAAATTCCTTTCCAGTTAGGCACAAATTTGTCTGCAACGGCTGGTTCAGTGAGCATTTAATAGTAGACTTGGGGAATCTGATCAGTGGGAGAGAGTATATGTTTAGCTTTCCTGAGTTCGTGGGTTCAACCCTCAGCATCAAAACTAAGAAGTGAACACTGGTGATGAGATAGGTCACATAGTAATGACAGCTTCAAGCATCCTTGGCTCCAAGCGCTGAGGAGAATAAATGAGCTGGGACACTACCAACTCAAGTTTTCTTGTTACCACAGCAACGTCAGTGCTGGTGGCAGTAACTATGCATTTGGCTTACTACTGGAAGTTCTTATTTTGGTAAAATGAATTCATAGAAGCAAGGGGAATGTGGTGAAGGTGGTCTGAGAAGGCTGGCTCGGCACCCTCGCTTCTGTGGGGTGTACCAGCACGTCACTCTAGAACAGCTTTCTCTTGGTGAGGCACCGAGGTCCTCTGTCTTTCTCACCGAGGGGCCTATGCATTGGGTTTACCCTCAATTTTTTCCCAGTCACCCTGCCGTAACAGAAGAACCATTCCACCCTTTGGGGAACAAAAACTGCTTCCCATTTTCAGGTAAATGTTGAACAAAGTTCTTACATAAACATGGACATCAGCTGCTGCTTCTGTGGTCCCTCCTTCCCCAGTTAAACTGTCTTCTTCTTAACCATTTCACAAAGCAATCAGATGGCAGCAGCCATCATGGTTGTATGTTCTCTAATATCCATCCCCAACTTTCTTTCCTTATTGCTTTATCATGAGACAGATAAACTAATTTCCATGAGCATTCTGAAAATGAACTGTGTACTTGTTATTACCTTCAACACAGTTGCTATAATATTTATTTCAAGGGCATGCTCATGGCTTTAGTCACTTTCAGAACTCCTTTTTCAACATCATCATTAATTTGTTTCTTTTGTATTTTGAAATTGGTGGAATTCAGCTGTATAGGAATATATGGACAAAAATGTGAATAGGTGTGTGTTTTCTCATTATTCAGTACTGGCATGTTTGCCTCATTTTTTTTTTCCTCTTTAAATCAGGAAATGTCTGTTTTAGGGTTTCTATTGCTGTGAAGAGACACCATAACTCTTACAAGGAAAACGTTCATTTGGGTTTTCTTGCTTACAGTATTAGAGGTTCAGTCCATTATCATCACCGAGGGGAGCACAGTGCTGTGCAGGCAGACATGGTACTGCTTACATCTTGATGATATGCAGGCCATAGGAAGCTGACTGAGACACTTGGCAGTATCTTGAGCATAGGAAACCTCAAAGCCTGTCCCCACAGTAACACACTTCCTCCAACAAGGCCTTGCCCACTCCATCAAAGCCATACCTCCTAATAGTACCACTCCTTGTGAGATTTTGGGGGCCAATTACATTGAAACTACCACAAGATCCTAATATTTAATAGTTGCTATTATATATAAGGAATGCTACTTCTGCCTTAAGTGGGGGTTTTCAGTCAAGCCTACAGTGGAAATATGATGGAATTTCTTGTACTCTGCAGGAAATGTTTGATGTTATATTAGATGAGAATCAGCTGGAGGATGCGTGTGAACATCTGGGCGAGTACTTGGAGGCATACTGGCGTGCCACTCACACAAGCAGTAGCACCCCCATGACCCCATTGCTGGGGAGGAATGTGGGCTCCACAGCCCTTTCACCATATCCCACAGCGATCTCTGGATTACAGGTACTGCATTGTTCTGTTTGTTCATTTGGTTTATAACTTTTGCCACTTTATTTTTAGGACTGAACATATAATTAATTAAGATGAAGACTCTGATTGTTCTTAATCTGAAGAAGTATGAGAAAAGGACATAGTATTTTTGTTTGTTTGTTTTAGAGACAGGTTTCTCTGTGTTGCTTTGGAGCCTGTCCTGGAACTAGCTCTTGTAGACCAGGCTGGCCTCGAACTCAAAGAGATCCACCTGCCTCTGCCTCCCAAGTGCTGGGATTAAAGGTGTGCACCACCACTGCCCGGCAAGGGAATAGTATTTTTTAAAACACTGAAGACTGGAAAGATGGGT
Organism: Microtus ochrogaster; assembly: GCF_000317375.1. Classification (NCBI taxonomy): domain Eukaryota; kingdom Metazoa; phylum Chordata; class Mammalia; order Rodentia; family Cricetidae; genus Microtus; species Microtus ochrogaster. The sequence continues at coordinate 65,537,816 of NC_022011.1, read as the reverse complement.
CAGCGGTTAAAAATGTTTTCTGCTCTCGCAGAGGACCCTGGTTCAGTTCCCAGCACCAACATAGTAGCTCATAACCGTCTGTAACTCCAGTTCCAGGAGATCTCCATGGGCACCTGGCACACATGTAGTGCCCAGACATGCATGCAGGCTAAATGTTTATACTTATAAAATAAATAGACCTTAAAATTTGTTTTAATTAAAGAAGAAGTCTAACCCTTATGCTGATACTGACCTGTCACTGACAAAGCCTGCCCTCTCCACCAGTTTCCCATTCTGGAAAATATCGCTATGAATTGATAACGGGTTTTATTTAGATCAGTTCATCTCTAGTAGACTTAATGTCTAGTCAACATAATTGTTCACAACTTCCGCATGGCACCCCAGACAGCTAAGCAGATTCTTCAGGATTGACAGGCCTTTAGCTGCCCTTAACTATTCTTGTCCTACAGACTGCTGACCCTGCCTCCCCCAGCACCTTGTACAAACAGAGTGAGTGAGCAGATTTGGAGATGGTGACAGATCCTCAGTTTCCAGGGGGATCTAGGGGACTGCGCTGGTCAGTGTAGGGAATCGGGGGGTAAGCACAAAGAGGGTCGGAGCTCGTCTCTTCTGCTGCTCTGAGACTTCAGTCAGAACTAGATGTGGCATGCCAGAGGCACTGTGATATAAAATGAGTCCTGCCTTTCTGCATTAATTATTATTTACCATTTATCAAAGAGCTGGAATGGATCCAGACCCCAAGCTGAGGAACATGCAGCCAAATGAGCCTCTTGGCGACATGACTGGTTTTGTTTTAATGGGTTATAATGATAGTCATAATTGAAGATTTTGTAGAGTTAACTCTAAGCTAAATGGCACTCTCTGAAATGCTATTATAACTACATTACTCCACTGCAGACAGCGCCTCTGTAAGCAGGAAAGCTGCCATACAAATGCATTTCTTTTAAGTCTAGAAATGATGTGGAAGATGGATGGTGGTAGTGTTCAGAGTGTCTGCGTGCACCAGCACGATTTCTTGCCTTGTTTTCCTTCTGTGTGCCTGTCTGACTGTAGCATTCCCATTGACGTTGGCTGGCTCTGGGTGACAATAAAGGGAACAGATGTATGACCCAGTACACTCTGTAGTGTTGGGGGATCTAATGCTGCGCTTTGTGTATAACACTTAACCCTGCAACTGTCTACCTACAGTTAACGTGGTGCTCTTTATCCAGTGGACTACTCCTTTAAGGAACACAGGTGTTTGATGGCATGATCTCTGACCCACTGAATAAGTTCCCTGCTGTATGAAGCTGATGTACCTGGGCCCTTGGTTACATCAGGTTCCTGCTCTATAATCTATGTGACTTCCCTAAGCTGGTAGACACAAACAGACAGGTGTTCCTAATATAAGAGAAAAAAAAGTCAGATAACATATTCTGGGCCATCAAATAACTCCCTTAAGATGTTAATTTCAGTTGACAATATTAAAAGAATTTGGTTTATATCTGAAGATGATTTTTTCAGAATTCAGTTAAGAAAGCAAGAGTATGTAAAGTCCTGAATTAGCTGGCCCCACGAGGCTGTGCATTCCTTTGGAAAAAAATCTTGTTGAGAGTTTCACATCCATGTCAGATACAGAAACAAGTGCACTGTTTAGTGGGTAGTACAGATAGTAATTTTTTAGGCTATAAGGATCATCAATCTAGAGCAAAATGAAGTGTAAAGTGTGTGACTTTAAGAAGAAAGAAGACTTTTATGAATTCATGAAAGGAATCAAATAATAGATCTTATCTAAATTTTATTCCCCAGTAATAAAATAATCCTCATTTTTTTGCAATAGAAGGAGAGAATTATTAAGTATTAAGCCTATCTAAGTAGATTAAGTTCTATAAGAATCACCTTTCAGTTCTGTGCTTCAACAGGAAGTATAGCCATGCGGCATCATATACTAACATTCGTAAACTATCTGTAATAAAGCGGCTATAGATGGTGCATCCCAAAGAAGAAGACCAGGAGCTCCAAGCAGAACATTTATGTATCAAAATGCTTTATTTATTAGGTCAGATATTTAGTATCCGTTTTACAGAGCCTGTTACTGCACATGAAAGAACATGTTTAGGTGAATGAAGGGGACCTTACCTAACCAGTGAACTGTCTGATATTTGTAGAGTCAGCGAATGAGGCACAGCAACCATTCTACGGAGAATTCTCCCATTGAGAGACGAAGCCTAATGACCTCTGATGAAAATTACCACAACGAGAGGGCTCGTAAGAGTAGGAACCGCTTGTCCTCCAGCTCCCAGCACAGCCGAGACCATTACCCTCTGGTGGAAGAAGATTACCCCGACACGTACCAGGACCCTTACAAGCCCCATAGGAACCGAGGCTCGCCTGGGGGATACAGCCATGACTCCCGACACAGGCTTTGAGGCTGCCGGAACAAACAAACAAAACTACTCATCTGTTGACAATTTGCCATAGCACTGCTAGGATAAATCAATCATCTTAATTTGGCAAGCACAGCACAGCATCTGCTGTGCAGTGGGCTGCAGTCATTTGATCTAAGGGGCAAGAATTAAATAGAAATACTTTATGCCCTTGAGTCTAGATGGGTATTCGATGCCCAGTCATATAGGTATTTTTAAGTGCTACATTTACATGATAACAGTACCTTTTGTTTTCTTCATAGATTTTAGACACATCAATTTGTAATTTAGGGTACTTATCAAGGCACATATAAAATAATTTCCCGTGTAGGAAATTCCAAATGACCAGTTCCAGTTGGAACCAATTTATAAACCAATTCCTGTTGGAATTTGGGAGAATTGACTGGAAAGTCTACTTGAGCATGTTGAAATCAATTGAAAAATCAGAAAAAATAAACCCCAATAAGAAAATCAAAATACTAATAGAAACCCAAAGCCAGCTGTGGTATTTATTTGCTGAAAGCTAAATTTCTACTTCAAGTTGGAAAGTGTAAACATTTTAATAATATGTTAATGTTGCCAGGATGGCTTTTCAACCTTACCAAATGTATTGATAGTGCCAAAAATCTCAGAAATCTTAATGCAGAAATTATATAATCGCCTCAGATTCTAATATTTTTATTTTTCCTGATACAGCTGTCGTATTCCAAGTTATTTTGCTTTCTGTTCAGTCAGTACTGTTAGTCAGTTCGAAGCTAACAAAATAAGGGGGAAAGGAGTTTATTGGCAATGAGAATAAGAAAGAGAAACCCAGGCATGGCTAGTTATAGGACATGGGAAATGAGGTGCTGTTTCTGCTGTAACCAGTCTGCGTACAACTACACACGTCTGGAGATCTGAAGTCAGATAGCAGAGATGTGGCCAGGCCTTCCTAGGACAAAGGCAGTCGGCTCCAGATGGGAAGTCATCCGTGCCACCACACCCAACCCTGGCACAGGAGTTCTGCCAGCATAGCTCAGTGTCCTTCCCTGACTACACTCAGTATCTGTCTTTGACTAGAAATAATGTTTTAGGCATACACCACAGTTTTTAAATCAAACTAACAACCTTTTTTTGTTTGTTTTTCATGGACATAATCAAATTTGGTACTGAAAGTTACGTTTTCGCAAGAAAAACGAATTGGGAAAAGTTAAAACACTGAATTAAAATCTTGCAGGAAAAAAAAAAAACCTGACAGACTCAGAATATATTTGTTCACTAAAAGTAAGGCACTTTTAACGTGGGGCCCTAGAGAATTTGGGGACTGCTGTGTTTCATTGCTAGTGAACAGCCTTTAGATTTCCAATGAGTGTTATGTTTGGAATTGGTGACCCATATCCTAAAGATTAAAGAAGACTTTAATCCAATAAATTATTGAAATTGACTCTTTTATACAAGAAACAAATGTCTTTATGAAAGGACTTGTTTCTAAAAATGACACAATGCATGTGTTTTCTAAAACCCCAACTGAAGCTAGACATAAAGGTCTCTTTCTACTAACAAATGCCTTGAAGTCAATGTTTTGAAAACAAGTACAATTAACTTTATATTGTTATTTTCTTCCAAAATTTCAAGACCTGAGCCCTCAAAGCCATGTATCAGTTCATTAATTTTCCTGATTGAGAGAAAATGTTTCCTATTCTTGACCAGTTATTCATATCTCTAGTCCCATCGACCTCATGTGCCCTCCCCTTGTCTTGACTGTATGTGCACCCCGTCATGTACCTGCTCACCTGATGAGGCTGCCTGAGATCTTGTAAGTAATCTCCACATTTGATACATTTGAACATGGCCTCAGTCAAATATACAAGCTGACATCTGATCCCGGCTTGCCATCTCTTTTGTCATCTAGCGAAGCTTACAGAATTTTCTGTTAAGACATTTAAGAGAGCTGTATTCATTGGGCTCTTTATTAAGCATATAATCTTCCATTACTGAATACTTTGTTAGAGCACAGAAGAGCAATCTCCAGCAAAGAAACTCTATTTATTACATGTATAGCACATATTTGCATGAGAAAGAAAACATTAGCCAAACATTTTCCTGTATGCTTTACTGGTTTCTTGTTTGTGCGCATAAAAGCATTCAATTGCGGAGAGTACACTCTGGTGTATAAATTTAGAATAGACTGCTGTTCAGCTTTTTCTGCAGTAGCATTAGCAATTTGGTCATTTAACTACTTTAAGATATTTATATTTTATGGCAGGTAGCTGTAACAGCATTTACATATACTTCCTAGTCAACAAAGGTACCATTTCTTTCAACTTTGAAGATTCACTTGTTTTTCAAACCTCTCCAGCTTTTCTTTTTCCCCTTTTTGCTCTTCCATGTCATGCTGAAAGAGGGAGGCCCATTTAATCTGTACACAAAACTCATCCATCATTAGTCATCAAAAGTTCGTACCTAGTTTGCTTTGCAGTCCTGTCCAAAAGCTAATAACATTGAAAAGGGTAAAATGTATATTTTTGATGGATGTATTTACTATTTCATTTTAATTTGGCGTATTTTTCATCTTCCTCCTCTAAGTTTCTCTCCTCCAAAAGAAGAAGAGATATGACTCTTACTTTCCTTTTAAATGCTCAGAGTTGCTTGTGTAAATGACAGAAATCCAAATATATACCAAATAAAAGTTTTACTTTTGTGCAATATACCAAGAACCTCTAAGAAATTCCACAGTTACTTTGTTTTAATTCATTTCACTCAAAATGGCAAATTATGACAAGCAAGAGAACTATTTCTGCATCATTGGAGGCTGTTTTCACTTACAGAATAAAGCACGGTAGAATTCTGTGGTTCTTTATGATCAGTAACAATGCAGACTCATCCAGCTATGAGGAACTGTAGTCCTGGGAAAGGAAGAAATGCGCTTTGTGGGTCCTTGTGCTTATTCCCAAGGCTATAATGTTATGCCACCATCATAATCAACACTGTTACCTTGTTTATGCTAACACTTAAAACAAAGCCTAGTGGTGTTTACGATTTGCTCTCATCTCTATATAGCTCTGATGGGGAGATTTGGATTGCTAGCGATTAGAGGCATGGTTGTCCTAAAAAGACTCTGAATTGTGTGACTATTCAAATCATTGCATTTCATCCTTAATGGAATGAGTTTTAAAGTCTGAAACAAATTGAGACAATTAGTTCTACTTTAAATAGTGTGTTATTTCCTCCAATTTATTATTGTTGTTTGCAGAAATGTATTTTTGGAATGTTAACCTCTTCATACCTGCATACTTGAACTTGTCTTTTGTGTGGGGGCCTTAAATTTCATAATAGAAGAATGGGGAAAGCAAAAGGGGAACGAAGACAAGGAGACTGTGGCAAAAGAAGCTCGCCATCTTCAGCTCTTTAAATGAACAAGACACGGAGACAGTATGTCTCCAAGATATGGAGACAGCATGTCAGTTAAGAATGTTCTAGGCAACCTTAATTTGCAAGCTAGTATATTTTCTTATATAATTTTATTTTGCTATTTGCTAAAAACAGAAGAACACAATACCAACATATAAACTGCCCTATCTTTCTGATGATATGTGCACTACCTCTTCTCTAGAGAAAACAGTCTATCTGTAAAGGGAAATGTCCTGGTTGTAGAGCACTTGTTCTGACAACTTTGCCGCAGTTGATGCTTAAAGGTGTTGAGATACAGCTGCCCTGTAGATTTACATGGTTTTCAAATGCTTTCACCATGATTTCATTTCCATGTCAGTAAGATTTTCTTGGCATTGATTTATGACTTATCATGACATGAGTTTAAGAAGAAGCCATCCTAGGAAAGAAAGCAAACTGAAAGGAACTACCTCTGTGTGCAAAGGGTGGCCGATAGGTCTGAGGAAGAGAACTCCAGAGACCTGCTGTTTTAAAGGCGGAGCTGGTTGATCCTCGCCTTGTGTGGGCATGGAGGGTATGTTGTAGCCACTTACTGGGTGTGGATCTGCACTGTCTAGAACTCTCATGTAATTGGAACAAACGTCTTATCAATGTTTCAAATAAATGCTTCTGTAGCCCTTATTCCTTTATATTTGCCTTTGTCTTTCATGACAGTGTTATACTTTTTAATTATATAAAACTCATCCTTGAATAACCACGAGTGAAAACTTTACAGGAAATTATGTAACAAAATGTGTTTTATTAGTCCCTTATCTTTAAACATTGTCAACACTGTAACTGTTATCTAGGCTATTGACTTCAGCTGTGTCTGTGTGACATCCACCCGTCCTTCTCTTTGAAATCATAATGATGATTAAACCAGTTAACGTAAGAGCTGTTAGGTGGACATAAAGAATAACTTCTTGTTGAGTTGAGAAATCTAGTTAATCAAAATAGCAAAACTATTTGGGCAGATAGCCACAGCATTCAGAAATAAATCTTCAAGATTTCTTCTTGTGTTAAAAGAGCCTTTCTCCAATGAAATGCATCCTCTGATAGCAATGTTTTTATCTACTTGTAGATAATTTAATTCCAAATGCTGCATGTCATGAAAGTATATTATGAGGAGATTAGAAAGTATCTCATCGGATAATCTTAATTAAGGGCTGTAGCTCCCACTTGCCATAAATACATATAAATAAGAGGGAACAGTGCTGAGTTATAACAGTGGGGAGTTATAATTTTCCATGAACCTTTCTTTTTGGTGGATGTAAAATGTTCACACAGAGAGGGAAGAAAATGTCACCAGTGAATTCAAAATAGTTTAAGGAATACACTGATTCTTCCTCGTTTGAAAGCTGTAAAGAGTTAAAATGGGAGCTGGGAGCTGACAGTAATAGGCCTCTAGCTTTTCAAGAATTCTGAGTTATATTTTGAACACTTCAATCTCCCAACAAATGGCTATATCTATATTTATGCAGGGGCCTTTCTCGCCCTGCTCGCATGCCACTTCACACACTTCACCGAGATCAGTGTGAATTCCGTATGCACAGGGACATTACCGACGCGGGGTCATTAACGCTATATTGTTGCATACTATTTTTTATATGCCTTACAATATTTTCTGGGATGTTATTAAAATGAAAGCATTTTATTGCCAAAATAAACCTATGTTGTTACTTCTGCATTAGCAGTAGAAAAATAATGTAGCAAAAATATATATTGTACAGTACAAAATTATAATATATATATATTTTGCCAATAAATGAAAATAGATTGAGGAGAAAGAAGCACATTTGTTATAGCACAAACTTACAACAAAACCCACTGTTAAATTTGGCAGTCCTGTTTTTAGAAGTACGTAGATTTGGTTCTGTGTTTTATCATATTTATTTCATCTCTCATCTTTGTAACTTTGCTACTTGATGTTTTCCAGCAACTTATTTCATAGCCTTCGATCTGTGAGTGTAATTTACTTATTTTTTCCTTACATAAAACATATGAATTTTAGTTTGTGTTAAGACTCATACTATATTACTATATTTTCTGTTCTTGTTTCTCCTCCTTTGTTAACAAATGGCACACAGTTGAGCTCACGGCTCCTCTGGGCTTTGGATGTTTGAAAGTTTATGTTTTTCCCAGCCTCAAGTTAGAGATCAGTAAAATGTCCCCATGGAAAAATATTAAGTAGGGATTCTTTGTTTTGTTTTGTACTTGATACTATTGAAGCATAAGTTAACGCCATTAGCTGTATTTTTTTAAGGGGTGGGAGGGAATAAAAAATAACATTACTAATAGGAAACATACTAAAAATAATAATGGTGAAATGATATAAAAAGATTCCCCCCTATTCCGAGGGCTGTTGATAATCCCAGGCTATTCCTACGTCTCTGCTGATGTGGTCGGGAAAATGCCTTTGTCAAATAACTTTCCTTTTATTTTGGTTATTTATTTTCATAATTTGTCCCTTTCATTTTTGTTATATAGGTATGCATAGCGTTCTGCAAGGCATGCTGGGTAAAATACACTATGCAAATGTATGTGCTGCATGCTTTGTTCCTTCTGCTCTAGTGGCTTCCAAGAAAAAAATGTGGTGTTATTTTTGTGAACAAAGACATTTAACAAAGAAAATGCAGAGTGCATGCATACAGTATCCTAATTTCTATGGATTTGTTTTATGGAATTTAAATGTGTACAAAAAACTGCATTCATTTTTTTCTTTTATATAATAAATTAAAAAAACACTGAAACCAGCATTCTACCTCTCATTTATATTCTGGAAGTGTACAGAGGAAATGCCAGACGCCACAAAGAATATTCCTGTAGCTTTTAATGGAAAATAAATCTATACATTTACTCTGTAAAGAAAAAAGATTCAATGAAGTGACTATTTCCTGATTATTCTGTTAGATTCTGAGTTACCACAAAATAATGTTGTAGTGGAAAGGATGTACAGATTGTACATACATGTGGAATATACCAGAAAAAAAGTGTGAAATAAGGCTAGATACAGAAAGTATACTATATAACCCTTAATGTTCTCAAGACACCATTAAATGGTTAGTGTGGCAATTGCCAGAAGTTTCCAGAATGACAGCTCTGGACTTCTGTGATTGGGGTAGAGATTGCGACTGGACACACGCACATACCCTGGCGTCTGTTGCCTGTGTTTTGTATCAGGATTGGAATTTGACTTTCATCCCACTGTGGTGGACAAGAAGCTCAAGGGAAATATGCAAGATGTTAGTAGAATGAGAATCACCAAGTCAGTCCACAAACTTGAGTACATTTAATTCATGTGAGCTCCCTGAAAAACCAGGCAGAGTATAGATTAACAGACCCAGCTACAGTTAAGAAAACCAAAAGTTTAGTATCACTTCTTTCTTAGAAGTATTTAATGCGCGCGCACACACACACACCAAAGACCCTCCAGCTAAGTAGTAAGCTGAAGCACACAAAGCGGAGTGCAAATACAAGGTGTTGGCTGTGTGAATAATTTTGTTATTGGGGGGCTCTTACCTAAGACCACCCCAACAGTCAGCCGACAATCTGAAACTCCCAACTGGGAAATGACAGTTCCTTGCTGTTGCGTTAACATGGCATATGCTTGAAACTACCTCGCTTGCCTTTAGTACATTTCCACTGGGCTGTAGGGAGAAATCTCATCTTTTCACATAACATACAAGTCAGCATGGCGAGTTCGCTGTGGACTCTAACCACCGCCTTCCAGCAATAACTAAGTACAAGTTACTCAGCGTCCCTGTGCTCAGATCTGTTACTGTTGTAGCTTTGTTGCATGACCATTCGATTTGCCTCCTTTGTGAAACATCAAACTTCTTTCAACAGGCAGTTGCTCACTTGGCTAAAGTTTATCCTCAGTCAGGCCCCTTTAAGGCTGGTCTTAGTTGGGGCTTAGACTTAGACTTAGCACCCAGGCATCTACTGAATGTCCTACTTGTGAGTTTTCTCTGACTGAAGGGATCATTTTATATTAATGACTCCCAAGCCTTTGAAACAACTATCTGGGGATTATTTTGCAATAATCCTGGTGTGTTTCCCCCCTAGAAATGGTTACTAATCAACTACCTATACAAGCCATATGGCACCAAAGACTCCATGGTCTCCTAGTTCAATTTCTGTAGATTTTCCTTCTTCCTTCCCTCAGTGACTCTATTTCCTTAATTTCAGCTTCCCTAACTACGGGAACACAGAGCAGTGTCTTTGTGGTAAGGGACCATCTTACTCTTATTTGGCTGTCCACCCTCTAGAGTTGGCTGGGAAATGTTTCTGCTAGGGCAGAAATACAATGCACTGATAAAGCTCATGGTTTCTCTTTAGTCAGGGACCACAACCCAGAATCTGTTTTCCAATACCTAGAAACAGCTGTTTTCTTGTGTTGTATCCAGTGCTCTGCTTATTAACAGTAGAATAGTAAAGCAGATGTCTTATGTTCTCATATCTTAAAGCAGAAGTCTTTTGTGGCATTTTGCTCATGACTTAAAAAAATTGATAAAATATTTAGGAGGAGAAACAAACACTTTGACATCCTTCATCAAAGTTTTCCAGTTACAGCTACAGTGCCAATTTTGTATTTTATCTATTAAAGTTAGTGAAGATACTTCAGCCAAACCCATCTCCCTTTTCTTGTGAGGGGCACTTGGAAAATAGTCTAAGACCGTTTCTGGAATAGAGTTCTAAAACATGAAATCCTAACATCCCAAGTAAATATGGGTCTGGCATACATTAATAAGTTGCCAAAGATGTGTGGGAGTTTGTAAAACTGTCTCAGGAGTTGCTAAAGCGTTGCCTACGCTGGATGAGAATGGAAATATAAAGAGTTCAGGTAAATCAGTCATGCAAACATCACTTTTTCTAAAAAGCCTACAGGCTATTAAATAAATCCAGATTTAATACTCTAACTGTACAGACTAGTCTGATGATTTTATTCTCCTTTACGAATGTCTCGAAGACTGGCATTTGGACACAAGTGTCTAAAGACGACGAAGCACTCCCTTTTACAGTATATGGTTAGGAGTCTGGTGGAAAGGTCCAGGGCTTCATTTCTTGGGGCTGTTGTGGATGAGGTGGTAACAGGAACAGCTCCAGGGGCCTTTCACAAGTATTCCACGTTTCCCCATCTCTACCTTTTTTCTTCCCTTTTTCCTTTTTAAAATTCAAAGTTAAAGAGAATAGGAAAAGATGAAGCCGCTTCTGCCTTTTGTTTACTTTTGTGGAAGAAGTAGACAAGCCCAGTTTCCTCTCTCCTAAGTACTCGGTTTACAGTAGTCAAGACTATCAGAGTATTCCGGTAACCTCAGAGATCAACCCTCTGGCTTCTACATCGGGAATACTGAGATCTAGAGATTTAACCTGCTTAGCTAAAAGGAACTAAGAAGTAAACAAAACCAAAAAAGACACATGGACAAGAACTCTGCTGATCAAGTTCACCAATGATTACTTATATTTTAGTTTCCAACCACTTGTCCTGCAGCGGACGCAGAGATGGACACTCGCATACCCAGAGGCACAACTGTTCAACTTGTAGGCGAGAAGACGGAAGAGCACAGAGAACATTTGGCCATCTATTTAACAGGAAGGTGACTCTTGACTTAGAGGAAAAGACGTTTGGGTCCAAAAGGAGCAACGAGTGTCTGTCGACAGCGTTTTGGGACTCGACCGCTCAGCACAGACAGCTTCTGTGATCACTAAACCGGGGGAGACTTGAGAACTGTTCTAACCAAGAGTGGCCTGAGAGCGGAGGGAGAATGGAGGGGGGAGAGAGCCGATGTGCAAAGACAGAGGTAAGAAAAACTGCAACAACTTCAAAAAACAACACAACAGGCCAACGACTTCAGTTACTTCAGTCAGCGGGGAACAGGCTCAACAGAGACTTAAAGTTCACCGTCGTCGGGCCCCAACCTGGGACTTTTGGAATTGTGTGTAGGGCGGGAGGTGGGCATGGCTACACAGTTACATTGTGGCTCCAGACTCAAAAGGAACCTCAAACCCGGGCGCCGGCAACCCAGCCCCAACCACCTCCGCTGGCCCTCCCCGCCGCAGAGGCCTCCAGCCCCCAAGCCCCGCCTCCAGCTCCGCGCCTGCGCACTGTCCAAGTCCCGCCCCTCCCGGCCCCGCCCCAGCCCCGGCGGCCACTGGAGAGGAGCTGGGGGAGGACGGTGGCCCGCGAGGCTCGAGCAGACAACGCGGCGGCGATGTCCGCGAGCCAGGCGAGCGCCGCGGCGGTAGCGGCGGGGCCTCGCGCGTGGCTGGGCGGCCTGGGCTGCGGCCTCCCCGCTGGTCCCTGGAAGCGGGCGCACGGAGGGCGCGGGAGCAGTGGCGGAGGCCCCGGCGCGTCCTTCTGCCCCGCGGCCTGAGCCCGGGCGGCTGGAGGGCTTCGGCTGCCCGAGGATGGGAATTCTCTTCACCCGGATCTGGAGGCTGTTCAATCACCAGGGTGAGCCTGGGCCGGGCGGGGTGGTCCCCGGCGGCTCGCCTTTGTCTCCCTCCCGCCGTACACCCATTGCTCCGATTTGATCGCGAGCGCCGAAGGTGTCCTGCCCCTCGCCGGGGACCTAAGCACACGACCCGGCCTGCCTCCCTCCCCGACGCCTGCCCGCAGTTGGGTTTGGGCCGCACTGGGAGAAGATGGGGTTCTAGGGTGAAGGCTGGGGGCGCTGGCCTTGGGCCTGGCAGCGCCACCGAGCCCACGGGTTGCAGAATGCGGAAAACTGGAACTCGTGCTCGGACTGTCCGGTTCGCTTCGGGCGACTCTCTTGGGGGGAGGGGAGGGGGGACCCACGCCGCGGAACGGTGCTGGGTGGCTCTCCTTTGCCCTGGTTGTTTCTGTGGTAAAGGTCAAGCCTAAGGTCGTTTTCGTTCTTGGGTTGTTAAAGGTGGGTTTGTTTTGTTTTGACTTTGGTTTTTTTTTTGGGGGGGGGGACGCCTAGTGTTTCGCTGAAAGCTTTTAAAATGACACCTCAGGAGACGTTCGTTAGCATCAGGTAACTAGCAGGTTACTGTTTTAAGTTCGCCTAAACGCAGACATTGAGGCGGAATGCATAGGGGATTTATTTTAAAAAATATTTACAAGATGCTGTGAAACTGGAGAGAATACAGTTCTAACAACTACATAGCTACTAAAACGAAACGTAGTGCTTTTTAAAAGAAAAAGAAACTCTAGTTGCAATTCATTCCCTCTCAACAACATACTGTTTTTCTCTTGTATAAGCTGGTAGCGTTGTTGCTCCCCCACCCCCAGCCCGGCTTTTTCTAGTTAAAACTTAATGAACGGTGGTGCCTACTCTTTAGACCTGCCTGCTTCTCCTCCAGGATACAGCTGGCTTTATAGGAAGACAAGCACTGGGCCTTAGAATCTCCAGTGGGTTCTGCCTTTTTAATAATAATTTAAAGAATGATAGTTTAGATAACGGTACGAAATGAAGTGGAAGGATATTCCCATCAGCGCCTGTCAGCAGTGTGTGCGGACGTGTGTGGGGTTGTCAGTTCCTGTGGCTTCACAATTCTGTGGGTCTAGATAGTCTCACCTAGAACAGGAGAAATTTGAGGAGCCCGACAGTTTTTGACTATTTAATCTCTAGGTTTGAAGTACTGAAGGTCACATTGTTGTAAAACTGGGGATGTTTTTGTTTGTGTGTCAAGTTCTTTCCTCTATAGTCTTGAATCTAGTGAAGCAGGGGTTTCAGTTCTGCTGTGAGGGGTCGGAAAATGTTATGGGTCAAAGGGTCTCTGGTATTGTCTTCACGTTCATCTGTGAGTCAGCGATTTAACTGTTTCTGTAACTTAAAAATGAATTAGGACTTAAAAAAATGCGCAGCAAGTAATAGCAGGAATGCAGTGGTATCACTACAAGTCTTACAGCTTGCGTTTTGACTGTTATTTGCTGAACTCGTTGTTTGAAAATTATGGGAAGAATTAATAGAGTTCAGTTTCTAGAAAATTACCAGCCACTATAGTGAAATTGGGAAGAAACGAATTGTTAAATGGTGTGTCACCATACAGTAACTTTACGGTGTTCAGTGCTCTGTCTCAGATCCTGGTTGGCATTTTTGGACTTGTGTTGAATGGGACCCATTAGTTAAGTGTATCTTTGATGCTTCATTTTGCCAAAGATTCAGGACTCATGTCTATATTCTTTTCATAGACTCACCTGGAAAGGGACTCTGGGAAATTGTAGAGTTTGTTATGTTGATGAACTCAGGGAGAGGCATAGCACTCTGGCTCTGTCCAGAAGGAAGAGCAGCGGGTGGCGATAGTGAACTGCCTACCGCTCAACCTATGTAGGTGGCACACAGATTCAGTAGAGCTCAAACTTTAGCCTAGATATTGTAATGTGTTTACATCACTAAAAAAGTATCTGAAGCTGGGGGTGTAGCTCGGTTGGATAAGTGTCTACTTCACCATCCCCAACTGAGAGATTAGAGGATGTGGGGGGAGGGTCATCCCAGTACTCAAGATTGCAAAGTAGGAGAATCAGAAGTTTAAGGTTATCCTCAGCTACCTAGTGAATTCAAGGCCATCCTGGGCTACATGAGATTCTGTCTCAAAAAAAAAAAGTTTCAGTAATCCTTGAAAGTAGTTATTGCCCAGGAAAAGAGGAAAGAGATTTCCAGCAGACAGTTGGCAAGGAAACAAAAAAGAAATGTTGCCGGGCCATGGTGGTGCACGCCTTTAATCCCAGCACTCGGGAGGCAGAGGCAGGCGGATTTCTGTGAGTTCGAGACCAGCCTGGTCTACAGAGCTAGTTCCAGGACAGGCTCCAAAGCCACAGAGAAACCCTGTCTCGAAAAAAAAAAAAAAAAGAAAAGAAAAGAAATGTCACTGCTTATTGGTCTTTTGAGAAGGTGTTCGCACCTTTTTCTTTTTTACTCCATGTTGACTCAGTGGTTGTATTGTGACTCATTAGTTTGTTTAGATGCAGGCTTGCCATTGATAACTTTATGTCTAAAAGAGCTCTTTACCAGTGGTTTGTTAGATACCTTCTTAGCCCCTGTTTGGGCCATCACTTAGTCTAGGTCAGTGTTTCTCATCCTGTGGGTCACAACCCGTCTGGGGTCAAATGACTCTTTCACAGGGGCCACTTAAGGCCATCAGAAAACACAGTTATTTACATTATGATTAATAACAGGAGCAAGATTACAGATAGGAAGTAGCAATGAAAATAATGTTATGGTCAGGGGTCACCACAACATGTGGAACTGATAGTAAAGGGTCGTAGCGTTAGGGAGGTTGAGAGCCACTGCTCCTGGTGGTGGGAGTAAGGCGGGGAATAAAACAGGCAGATCTCTATGCCTTCGGGAAGTGTTTATTGTAGTCTAGGAAAGCAGGGAAGAAACTCGGCCTGCCTCTACAGATAAATTAGCAGCTGGTAATATTAGTGACTCTTGCAACACCCTGTTCCAGGTGTTTCAGCAGGGTTGGTTAATCTGGCCCAGTTGCGTTACTCTCCAAACTTTCTGCTTTACAAATCCACATTAGGGCGTTATTTATTTACAGCGATAAGCCTGGGCTTTCAAACGTGCGTCTCTAGTGCCAGCGTGTTCTATACATTCCCCACCCCTACTGCATGCGTGTGCGCGCGCGCACACACACACACACACACACACACACACGAGATGGCGGGTGAAAGAACCTTGCCGAGGCCATGGACTTTCCCTGTTGACAACCATCTGTCGCCCTTCCTATTAGTTGTCAGGAAGGGAATGGAGTTATGGAGGAGTGCCGGGAAAGCTGCTCACTCTGCCTAGATCTGGTGTTGATCTGTTCCTGATCTCTTCTCTTTCCAAGGGAATTGAGGCCTGGAGGCAAGTACAGAAGGCAGGTGACTCGCCTAGGAGTCTGCGCCTCATCAGGATGCTGCCTTAAGCTCCAGGTGCACCCTGCCTGCACTCTGGTCAGATGTACAGAGTGGAGCTTCCTGAAGGGACACTGCAGGAGGAAGTGCCTGTTCTTGGTGACAGTGTGTGCTCTCCGGACAAGCCGATTGTAGCACACGCACCTTTACCCTTAGTACGTGGCTCTTGCGTGGAGTAGTGATTAGTTTTATCTTCTTACTAGTCTGTTGTTTAATCAGTACTAGATATTTTCTTTGTAAAACTTGCCAACCTCAGTTACTGTGGGATTTCTATCTCCTAGATATTGTGTTTTATCGTTTCATCCCTGCCTGCCCCCCCCC
>NC_022011.1:65491832-65521711 GCF_000317375.1 Microtus ochrogaster | reverse complement strand
TCTGCTCCCAGAGCCTCCTCACTGGTCTGGGAATGGCAAGCTTATTTTCAGCTTTTAGAAATAAACTTTATGATGCTTTTTAGTCCCCCACGTTGAATTTTAGTACAAGACAGCTTGATAGACAGTGCTTTCCTAACCTTTGTATCGTCCAGGCTGATTTCTTTGCTCACCGAAAGCTACCTCATTGCCCGCATGTTTTGCTTTAGGCTCTGCTGGCTAAGGGGGACAGGAATGAGCATGGCAAATGGAGGTTCTTTCTACTTGAGCACCTGTGTCCCAGCTCTTGCTGTTGGGACACAACTTGTCATCTACACAGTGGTAGTCAGATGCAGGTTTAGACAATGCGTAGCTGCCTGGGTATGTCAAAGAAAATGAAAGAGGAAGGACCCATGGACAACAAGAAGCGTTTTTATGACGAAACAGCATTGACTGGTAAGGTTCCCAGCCGAGAGCAATAGTGTGGTAGTGTTTGGGCTTTTCTGGGTGCAGGAACACTGTGAGAAAGACCTTCTAAATGCAAACTCTCACAAAGCAGTAATTGCAGTGACACAGGTGTTAAAGAGTTGAAATGGACAAAGTCTAATTGACACTTGTCCTCAGTAACATTACTTCCTAACATGCTGTATTGTAGGTTCTATGGAGTATTTGTTCGGGAGCACACTATGAGACAGAATTCTAGCACTTGCTGACTCCAGGGTTGCGTTCACTGTGGAATGCTATTTGGGCTGCTGATGAGGATGGCAGTAGTGAAGAGCGTCAGGTGTGAGGGAGTTGATGCGTGTGCGAGCAGGCCTGATCTGCTCCTGGAGCGTGCGGGCTAAGCTAGTCTGTGACTGTTGCACTGCCAGCTTCAGCCTTTAGCCTCTTACACAGCGCTGACTTGATGCTGTGGCTCTCATCGTGACTCACCGTAGACCTTTGATTAAATGGTCATTGGTACTTTATTGTAAGCGCATTCCTCCCTAGTAAAGTTGGAAGAGAATTTGGCTTGTGGATGTGAGGCCACATGAGGGGTGAGCCACTGGATTACAGAGTCTCCCCTGGGTTACACTGCTGTGTTGCTATTTCTGGTTTGGTTTTGGTTTGGTTTTAGGTTTGGTTTTTATAGTCTGTGGCTCTTTGGAGAGTTTAAGTTTTGCACATGTTTGATTTGAGTTCCTTTTTTGTCACAGCAACCTTTTGTGTTACCTTACATTCCCTTTGTGGTTGCTTTAGACATCTCATTTGG
Source organism: Microtus ochrogaster (assembly GCF_000317375.1). Taxonomy (NCBI): domain Eukaryota; kingdom Metazoa; phylum Chordata; class Mammalia; order Rodentia; family Cricetidae; genus Microtus; species Microtus ochrogaster. The sequence goes on along the minus strand of NC_022011.1, from coordinate 65,520,483 downwards.
GCTGTGTATTTATGTATTTGGGACTTGGGTTGTTTTGTAAAATTAGAAGAGCATTGTCTCCACAGTAGAGAATAGTGCTAGCAAAATTAAACAGAAAATCAATGAGATAATCCGGAGAGGAGGTATACTGGACAGCTGTCTGGGTTTTGGTGCCAGCCAAGAGAGGAATTAGGAGATTTGGATTAAGACAGTCCCCCTCTGTCACACTCCTCCTCCCTTTCACCTGGTTCCCAAAGGGTAACTCCTTTCTCCTGTCTGCTTTATCTGCAGGGGACATAGAAGGCCTCTGACTTTGGGTATTTCCATTGCCTTCTTACCTTTCCTGCTCTGCCTTCACTCAACCCTAACTTTAGCCTGTTAGGACGTCTATCATTGTAGACTATAAAATGATGTTCTCTTTGCTGGCTAGATATAATGTCTGGCTGATTGTGTTTTCCATCCTGAATAGTCTTACCTGCTAAAAGCTTCCTGCTATGTCTCCTGATCTGGGTTCTCACAATGCATCATCCACCATATGCTCCAACCCCTTGGTTTCTTTATTTCTAGGTACTCTGGCCTTTATTTAGATGGCATCCTGAGAAAATGAAGTTCTTACGCTACCAGCTTCTTCTGCCCTCCACCTTGCCTTAGCATCTGTTACCGCATGGTGGTTTTGTTCATTGTTCTTGCCTCAGTTGTCCTGTTCAGCACTTGTCTAGGTGTGACCCCCCCCCTTCCCATGTGGCCAGGTGTGACCCTCCTGCCCCCAAAAAGCTTTCTTAGTTTTTTTTTTGTTTTTTGTTTTTTGTTTTTTTTGATGTAGATAATCCTTTCTAGGCACTAAGAAAAACAGTGGTTTTAGAATCGGGCCATAAGTCCCTGAAGGCCTAGCTAAAGATCACAAAACCAAACAGAAACAAAGAACTGCAACTGCTGTGCAATCTGAGTGAGGGTTCTGACATGAAAGCTGCTATTTTAGGGAACCAGGTAGTTTTCCTGCCAGTGTCTCCTCCTAGTCAATGTATCTTTTAAAGTTCAATTTTACTGACATTTTTTAAATGATTCTTTATTATGCAAGGATCATACTACATTTAACAATAAGCTGGCTCTCATTTCAGCTACGTTTTCCCTGATGACCAACCAAAATGATACCAAAGAGACCCTCTTTAAAACTCAGATTTGTCTTCAGAGGTTAAAGGATTCAACATCATTGAGAATGTAAAACTCGATAAATACCTCAGGCTCTGGAAGCAAATAGGGCAGAAAAACAGCAGGCTTTTGAAGAGTGTTGGCACCGCCAAAGTGTGCGCCCACAACCTCCTTAGGTGATTAAGGGCTGTGCAAAATAATGTGCTTATCATCTGTGGGCACATTGTTTACACACACGTGTGTGCTGAAGTCATCTTTATAGTTACGGACCATAGAGTCTTGTATTTTGTATTACTTTTGGATCAGTTCTATTTATTTTGTAATGTTTTTAGGAGATTATTTCTTCAGAGTACCAGAAATCTGTCCAAATTTGGGGTAGTACAAAATGTATTCCTCAGGATGGAGCTGATGTTTTAGAAAGGCTCTAGTTTGTATTAAAACTGAGTCTTACTATGCTGCCGTTGGCTTAGGGGATGCTGTGTAAACTGCTAGCCTGGAACTCAGCTGCCATGCCTCTGGATTGCTGTGGTTAGAGAGGTGTGCCACCACAGTCCAGGAAGGCCCCACTATAAAGTCAGTATTCAACTAGTAATTTTCTTGTTTTAATACTTTTGTAGGTTCCTGTATTAACAGAACTGAAGAAAGCATACATCAAGGAAAAAGTAAAATTAGGCAGTCTGTGCTAGTTAGAAGCATACCTGGAAGAAAGGTGCCCTAGCTGCTATGCTGAATTCCCTGATCCTGATGTACATGTGACCCCTCTGGGAAGCAGCGTCCGTGGCCATGATGCCTGTAACAGACTTGGCTGGAGTTCCCTGCATCTCAAGAGTTTTATGATTTTAATTTAACCATAAAATATGCTTTTCCTCAGAGGAAGTTGGTCACTGTTGCTTTATTATAAAAACACTAAAAATAAAGTCTTTTTAAAAATCTAAAATCGGTAAGTCTCAGAAACAACAGTTAGGTTGCCTGTGAATGACTCCTGAGTGTTGGGCCAGGGTGAGGGAACATGTCCTTGTCAGCTGGTTGGGTTTGTTTTGTTTTTTAAGATGGTGCCTTACCATGTTGCCTGGTCCAGCCTAGAACTTGTGATCTTCCTGTTAGCCTCCTAAGGTGCTTGTCTAGTTCCTGGCTTGTCAAGTTCGTTTGAAGCATTTATCTTTATTGTACTTGCTGATGTTCTTCTGGGGTGCTCATTTTTGTGTGTTGCTTTCTCTGAGTTTGTCTGCTCTCAGATGGTCACAGGGTTGAGTTTGTGGACTCAGGAGATGGAAACCCACTAGAGTACTACCAGTTGGTGTAGTCTGGTGACTTTTCCATAGCATGCTTTAGATAAATATTGACCCTTTGCCTTTAAAAAGTGTCATTCACTTTGTCTGTGAGCCTGTGCCTTCCCTCTAGTCATCTCCAAGTATGAAATGTAACAGGCCCTGGGGTCTTCAGAGGATGCTGAGAAGCTGTGTGATGAAGGGTCATCATGTCACTTGAGGACTCCAGAGAGAGGTGCTAAGCTGCCTGCGGTTGACTTGTTAAACTGGATTGAGTTCAATTTCTCTATTACTTGATGTTGTACCTTTTATGACGTGGGCCCCTATATATTATATCTGGGGTAAATGATAATCTGTAAAATGCCTGAATAGTAAAGATCTCCTTACTCTCATGTTAGAATCCTCAACATTGATTCTTCATAGCATCAATATTAATTTAGGGCTTATTAAATACTCACCTTTTCCCAGGAAGAATTATAGTTACCAGGAATATAATATTGTGTTCCATGTGTTTGAAGGGCACCTGATTAAGCTTAGATTTGTGCACATGCACATAATTACAGGTGCTTTGCTGTGGCTCTGGTGGAATGAAAACCCGAACCATAGAAAATTAAGAGTTCGCTAGATAAAGAATTAAAGAGAACTAGAGAGAAAACAGAAGAAAAACAAGGCACAAGAGACAGGGAGAAAATTTAGGAACTGTGATGTCCCAGAAGCGAGGGTGAGTCCCTGCCACTGTAGCTGGCAGGCCTTACAGTTGTTTGCCATAACAGTTCTGTGGGTGAAGTATACTCGTCATTTAGTTACCCACAGAAAGGGTTCTTCTTTGTCTCTTTTTCCGCACTCCACATGGACATTCCCGAGGGATGCCTGAATTTTCACAGATGGAGACAGTGACAGTGACAGACTTTAGTCATTTCTAATTGTTGTGATCACATTTGGGGATACTTTGCTGAGCATAGACTTTTATAGCCCAAGAGAGAACAGTGCTTCCTCCGACTGCCTGGAGAGGTTGTTGGAAGGTGGGAGGTCTCTGTAGAGTGAGGACAGGCAGAGAAAGTGAGCTCAACCACACTTCTTGCTTGCTGGAATATTCTTTGGATTCTAAGAAAGTTTGAAAGTGCTGTGTGCTGACTTATACGACATTACAGAGAAGTGACGTAGGGGAGTGCGTGTCGTAAGTCACTGTTGGTTTGTTTATTTCAGAGCACAAAGTTATCATTGTTGGGCTGGATAATGCGGGGAAAACCACCATCCTTTACCAGTTGTAAGTATTAACTGCTTAAAAGTTTAATCTTGTTGTTTCTGGTTACTCTTTCTTTTTTTGTGATATTCAGTCAATGAAATAATGAAAAACTATGTGGCTCCAAGGAGACTCACCATAAGCCGGGACCCAGACTTAAACAGCTGTTTGTGGTGAGCCAGAATTTACATGACATCTGACATGCTCACTGTTTGTACTGAGCATCTAGCGTTTAGAAAACAGGACAATAGTGGATTATACAGTTTGCCGAGACGATCTGAAATAGTCTGAAACCATTATTTATTTTGAGCTCATAGAAAAAGGACACTTGGATATGAAATAGAAAAGAAGTCATGCTGATTTGTCCCTTGATGTAATCCTGAGATGAGCAAGCTTCCTCACTGATTTTGTGAACTTTTCCCCTCCTAGTTCCATGAATGAAGTTGTACATACATCCCCCACAATAGGAAGTAATGTGGAAGAGATCGTGGTTAATAATACCCGTTTCCTGATGTGGGATATTGGTGGTCAAGAGTCTCTTCGTTCTTCCTGGAACACTTACTATACTAACACTGAGGTAACATTCTCAATACTGATGCTGACACAAGCATTCGGAGTCCTTGAGAAGCTTTCGGGTTTGAGTCATTCCAGTCCTTTAGAGTGTACACATTGTCTGCTGTGCTCGACTCTGGTTGTCTTCCGTTCCTTGTTTCAAATCCTTGACTGTATACTCACTATTAAGTCTCTATAGGGACAATGGGTGGTTGATCGATCGGGTTGATGAAGTAGTTTATTTTACAATGACTTACATCTCATGATTTCTGATTGCATTTTCTTCTCACTATTTATATGTGGCTAAGTGGAAGAAATCCTAGCCAAGTGAAAGGGCTCTTCTGTGGTTTGAGTCCTAGCCAGCTTTTGCTGTGTATCTTCTTTTATTCAGTGCAATTACACTTAAAGATACCTCTTGATTATAAAGCATTTTAGACATTATCATATGCTTTTATTTACATGCTAATGTTCCAAGAGAAAAATTTAAACCTATGACACATTCATCATGTAGGCCTATAAATTGAAAGGTCGCACCAATGGTTTTTATGGTGTGGATGATAAGATCTTAAAAATACTCTACACATGTGTAAAGATGATATTCAAATCACCAATGATGCTGCTAAGTGTCTCTCATGGTCTGGCCCCAGCTCTCATTAGCATTCCATTGTATTTGGAGGGAATGGATGTATGGCTTATAAAGGTGTATGGAATGCCCCCATATAGATTGCTCCAGGCATTAAATTGTCAGCTTTGAAAAGGGTTTATTAAAATACTGTTTGTTAGAATGAGTATCAAAATAATAAAGCTATCAAATGAAATCTTGCAGTTGGTGGAAACTGAAGAGTAAAAAGGCTAAGAATCACAATGGTTTATTTTGAAATTATTACCAAGTTCTAAAAAATAAAAAAAATGTGTTTTAGTAACAGGCAATGTGAGCATTGTACGTACAGTAACTGCACATTTGCTCTGCTTCCCTCTTGCCTGATGCTCTTGGAGTTAGGAGTGCAGTGGGGTCTCATCGTCTGTTCAACACAGGCTGTGTTTGCATAGCAGTGCTCTGGATATAAAGAAGCTCTTGTTTTTAGATGCCAGTTAATACTTTCAGTGTTTGGGTTTTGTTTGTTTTAAATTACATTGTAGTGTAAATACAGGGATATAGGCCCATTAGTATTTATGTAGTAATTTAGAAAAAAGTGTTCACGTCATGTTCTTTTCCTTTGTTTTACTTAAAAATGAGTAAGTGTGCCGGGCGCCAGTGGTGCACTTGGAAGGCAGAGACAGGCGGATCTCTGTGAGTTTGAGGCCAGTCTGGTCTAGTTCCAGGACAGGCTCCAAAGCTACACAGAAACCCTGTCTCAAAAAAAAAAAAAAATTGAGTAAATGTGTTTGAGTTACAAATGAGTCAGAACCCCAGGCTTTAATAAAGGGAAAATAATAAGCACCTGTGGGTCTCTTACATTACAGGAGATTTTAGTGTCTTGATATTAGAATCGTGTAATTAAATAAGTATCTTATTTTGTAAAAGTACAAAATAAGTACCTTGGATTTTCAAATACCAAATTCTCTAAGTCACTAATGATTTTTTGGTAATTATTTTAGTTTGTAATAGTTGTTGTGGACAGCACAGACAGAGAGAGGATATCTGTAACTAGAGAAGAGCTCTACAAAATGCTAGCCCATGAGGTAAGTCTGCTGTGGTCGTAAGTGGGGGATGGGCTTTGTATTACATTTGATTTGCTCTTTTCAGTTCCTCATAAGGATTATTTCAGTTTTAAAAAATATTAATCTCTTGGTCATGTTTGCATGTCATTCCTGTTTTGTGATTATGATACTTCCCAAATTTGAAGTGTGTCCGGAAGCAGGAGGAAGATGGTGCAGGCAATAATAGATTGGTATTTAACTTTGATAAATTAATTTAGATGCTTCACTGAGCAAAAGGAATTTCTACAAGTAGTTTTCCTTTTCTGTATGGGTAGATTATTCATACAGTGGATTATCATTTGACAGTTTGACAGGTATATCACAAGTACCTGGATGTATAACAGTTCTTGAGTGTTCTCTGTTATCAGCTAATATTTAAACTTAGTTGCTCTTAGGTATTTTTTTGTTTTTTAAAGTTTTCCCTTTCACTAAATGAAATTATATCACTAGCTTATTATTATGCTAAGTTCTGCTAGTAGGATTTTGAAGTCAAAATTTAAATAATTTTACTACTATAGTCAAAATTTAAGTTAGTAGGGCTGTGCATATAGGTCACTGGTAGAGTGCTGGCATCCATGAGGTCCAGGCCTTGATGGTCACAAACTTAACAGAGATTTCATTTGCCTCTGAGTATCTGGATTAAAGGTTTGAGCCACCACACGTAGCCAGAGACTTTGAGTCTCTGCAGGACACTCCCTAATACAAACACAGAAATCTCCTTTCTTTACCTATTGAGGCCAACAGCAACAGTAATCTGAATATTGTTGAAATAGGAGCGGCGGAGCTGCGTCCCCAGCATCAGGCCGCCTGCACGGCTAGCTTTATACCCGAAATAATTACGCGGAAACTGTATTCTTTTAAACACTGCCTGACCCATTAGTTCCAGCCTCTTATCGGCTAGCTCTTACATATTGATCTAACCCATTTCTATTATTCTGTGTGGCCCATGAGCTGGCTTACCAGGAATGATCTTAACCTGCATCTGCCTGGAGTGGGAGAACCACGGCGACTCACTGACTCAGCTTCTTTCTCCCAGCATTCTGTTCTGTTTACTCCACCCACCTAAGGGTTGGCCTATCAAGGGGCCTAGGCAGTTTCTTTATTAATAAGAAATCACTCCCACATCAGAATATGAGAAATGTTTAAAAGGCAGTTTGACAGGCACATCACAGTCATTTAAAGAAAACAGTAACAGTGTAGCCCCCCCTCCCCCCGGCTTGTGACCTTCCCTGCCATGGGCTTTTTTCTGACAGTACTAGTGAGTTTTTCACCTGTACAATGAGCCTTAAATTCAGTTGTAAAACAATGGGTTATACACTAACGGTCGTGCCACTATTACACCAGTACGCACACATTTACCTTGGGATCCATAGCCAACCACGATTGCTAGTGACAGTCCTTCTCCGAGCAGCCTGTGAGGTACCTTCTATACTATGAAAACAGCCAGCCATCAAGAATAAGCCCTTTAACAGCTTCTTTTGTCTTCATATCCGGTAGCTAGAGCATGTGTTGTCTTCAGCAGTATGGACTCTTATCTAGTTTTGGTCTGCAACCTAGAGCAGTAGCATACCTTTAAGTTTGTTAGGCCTTAGGGCCTCCCTAGCTGACAACTCATTAAGAGGTATTGGGATTTTTGCCCAACAACCTTATGACTTCTAAACCTACCCCACTCCTCTATTGTCTTAGTTTCTTTTCCTGTTCCTGAAATAAAACTGCTCCAATAAAAGCAGCTTACAGGAGAATAGATTTGTTTTAGAGTAACAGTTCTAGAAGGACATAGTCAGTCATGATAGGGAAGACATAGCAGCAGGCAGGAAACTGACTGGTCACATGGCACCCACATTCAAGAAGTAAACAGAATCAGCAGAAAGTGGACTGTGTTACACAGTTTCAGGGTCTACCTCTGGTAACTCCAAGGCCTACCCCTAGTAACTTAGTTCCTCCAGCAAGGTTCTGTTACCTTCCTAAACAACATCACTAGTTGGAAAGCGAGTGTTTACACATAAGAGTGGCATTTCAAACTCAAACCACAACGGAGAACCTTGTTTAAAACTTTAGTCTTCACTGTGCTTTTACATATCTGTAGAACAGGTGTTATGTAATAAAATCTTTTTACAAATCATAGACAGGATCTATGAAAAACACCATCTTAAGTACCAGTTGATCTTGGATGCCTGAAGGTGTACTACAAAGGAAGCATTAGCAGAATGCAGTACAGCATAAAAAGATCTCATCACAACTGTCAGTTTCATTGGTAAAAGATGTTGAGAACAGCATAGATGGGAGACATTGCCCTTTAGTCCTCTATGCTTTGAAAACGGTTACCATGAACCATCCTACTTCCTTGCCTGTGTTATTGCTGCCACTTCATGTCTGCTCTATATTTTTGAACACCAGCAGTCTTAACAGGAGTGGCTTGCACTACTCAACTTGATTGAGGACCACATGGGGAGCAGAGTGCTTTCATCACGCTTGCCTGCTGTGTCTGACACTGGAGTCAGCTCTTGGTTCTGACATGCTGTAGGCCATCACTGTGCCTTTGCTTTTATATCAGCCAAACCTGAGTGCTGAAAAAAAGACTCTGTTAGGCAGTTTCTACTCCCGGTGTGCTTTTACATGTATACACTAGAGCTATAATTGCCCACCCCAAGGCAAGCTTATCACTTGACTGTTTTATCACTTTAAGTCTTCTATAAACTGCTGCTCCAGTTTTTTAAGTCATCTAGAAATGTAATAATAGCACAACATTTGGCTTTTTGTTTTTAGGAATTGCAGTTTAACCGAAGTTTTACCATATTTGTCTTGGAGTAGCCAGCCTCGGCAGATCACCTTTGCCCTTCCCTCATTCCCTTCTTGATTGCTTTACCATTTTACAAATCTGGTCTACATGCCAGTCTTCATTTAGATTACCTGAAGTCTGACTAACTTCATAAAGATCATGTCCCACCATAGGGTTTAGCATAGGGCACCAACTATTGTACCAAAGTTCACATGATAAATTTATTGACTTATAGGAGTATGGGTAAAGGATTACTTAAAGGAACATGGCCGACACAGAGGCAGTATTAGCCAAAAGTCCATACTGTGCTGGTTGACTTCTTCATGACAGCAGCATTCCTGGAACTCCTTACAACTTGCAAATAGCTCTGATGATCCAGAGTCTCTTTTCCCTAGTAGTCATTACTAGCTTATAACTTGGGGAAGAAGCTTTTTTTGTGTATATGTCTTGTAAGTTACAGGGGCTTCCTGAGACTTTTGAGTTGTTTACTTTCTCATTCTTAAGGTGTCTCCTTCCAGGATAAATATTCCAATTGGGAGGAAATTGTTACACAACAATTTTTATTTCATAATTTGGTAAGGCTTAAGAAAATTGGGATACTTAAAATGAAGCTGTATGTTACTATTTATTCAATGATTTCTTTTGAGTTTTGCTTTACAGATTTTGTGTTTCAGGTAGATTTTTCAAGAGTTTAAGAAATGTGATTAAAAGTGGTTTTTATAAATTAAGAATACACGTTTTGTTTTAGTGATTATGGTAGTTTGAATGAAAATGGACCCATAGGCTCATAGAGAGTTGCACTATTAGGAGGTGTGACCTTTTGGAGTAGGTGTGGCTTGTTGGAGCAAGTGTCACTGGGGGTGATCTCTGAGGTTTCAAATGCCCAAACCAGACCCAGTGTCATTCTTTTCCTGCTGCCTAAGGATTCTGTATAGAACTCAAAGCTACCTCTCTCCAGCACCATGTTTGTCTGCATGCCACCATGCTTCCCATCATAATGACAGCAGATTAAACCTCTGAACTATAAGCCAGCCACAATTAAGGATTTTCCTTTACAAGAGTTTCTGTAGTCATGGTGTCTCTTCACAGCAATAAATACCCTAAGCAAGACAGGGATCATGGCTTCCAATGTCTTTTTTCTGTTTGGGACTCAAATTCTGGCATTCATATCAAACATTTTAGGGTTTAAAAAAAATACATCTTGGGAGGCTAGAGAGATTGATGGCTCCGTGGTTAAGAGCTCTGGCTGCTCTTCCAGAGGACCAGGGTTCTCTTCCCAGCACCCACATGGTAGTTCACAACTATAACTCCAAGATCTGACACCTTCACACAGACATACATGCAGGCAAAACACCAATGCAAATAAAATAAACATAAATAATTAAAAATAAATGATACATCCTGTCATTCATTGTTCATTCACTTACCAAGTTCTGTTTTCTAGTTTGGAAGGTAAGTAAGCCATAAAAGAGGCAGAAAATGAAAGTTTGGTATTTTATAAAAAGAGACAAAACATTATTTCAGAGTGGAGTTTTATAGACTTTACAAGGGAAAACACAAGCATATGCTGTCTCTTGAATGTATGTTTATCTTTAGCAGGAAGCTTCTGTTTGATCATTCATTAATTGGCTGATATATAGCAGGCTCCATTTGAAATAGAGCTAAAGTCTTTGAACCTTTCTGCCTGGAAACACTAATCTGGCCACTTCACTCTCCCTTGTCTGTTTCACTGAGGCCCAGAAAGCTTATGTGACTCTACGGTTTTTTTTAAAGAGCCAGGATCTGAATATAACAACTATGTTTGAATGGGTTTTACTATAGGTACAAATATTCTTATTTAGACTCCTTGCTAGGAGAAGATAAAAAGGAGACTGAGTAGGGAGATAGGGAGCCACTTAAAGATGTACTGGAAGCACAGTAGCGTCCTGGTGGGCTGGAGCAGAGTCAGCGGTAGATCTCTGGTGGGTGACAAATGGGTGAAAGAATGAACGCACAGAAATGGAATTAGTTGATTGTTTCATAGCTACACAATCTTTGTTGTTTAGGGTTTCTCTGTGTAACCCTGGCTGTCTGGAAATCATTCTGTAAATTAGGCTGCCTTGAATTCCACTTGCCTGCACCTCCCAAGTTCTGGGATTAAAGGCATGTGACTCTGCAGTGCACTCCAAAACATGGGGCTGCAAGAACAGCTTCTCAAGGCTTCATCTTATAAGAAATCTTAAACTTAGCTGGCTTCTTAGAGCCCAACCCCTATTGGGATGCCTCGCTCAGCCTTGATGTAGGGGGAAAGGACTTGGTCCTGTCTCAGTGTGCCAGGCTTTCTTGACTCCCCATGGGAGGCCTTACCCTTTCAGTGGAGTAGGTAAGGGAATGGGTTGTGGGTGAGCAGGAACTGTGTTTGGTATGTGAAATGAATAAACAAAAATAAAATGAAAAACAAAAAACATATTAAATTCTGAATTATAGTAGGAAGGCTGCTTGTTTTTCAACCACCCGGTAGCTCAGACCCGAAATAATCACACAGAAACTATATTATTTAAATCATTGCTTGGCCCATTAGCTCTAGCTTCTTATTGGCTAACTCTTACATCTTAATTTAACCCATCTCCATTAATCTGTGCATCACCACGAGGTCGTGGTCTATCAGCAAAGTTTCAGCGCGTCTTTCTCCAGCTATGACTCCATAGCTTCTCCCCGACTCTGCCTCTTCCTTCCATCGTTCAGTTTAGTTTCCCTTCCTAAGTTCTGTCCTGCTACAGGTCCAAAGTAGTTGCTTTATTCATTAATGGTACTCACAGCATAAAGAGAGGAATCCCACATCATAGTAAATTTTAAAGTAGTTTCAGACAGCAAAATCTAAAATTTTTTTGACTCAAATTTTAGAAGTTGTCTTCCCAAATGAAGCTTTGTGAAACAAAGTGAGGATATTGGTCTACGACAAAGAAGTAGATACTTGCATTTGCTGCTGTTCGCCTGACTAAACTAATAGATGTGTTAGAAAATTTTCTTTTTCTGTATGGGCTGTTGGACCCAGGTCCCACCTGTGCCTGACAAGTACTCTGCCACTGAGTTATGCCCCCAGTCTTTAAAAATCATGTTTGGTTTTGCAGTGTCTCATTAAGCTACTCAGGCTGATTTTGAATCTGCAGTGAGCATGCCTTAGCCTCCCAGTATTTGTGAGATTATGGGCCTGCATCATCAGGCCTGGGAATTTCACATTCTTGAGATCAGATGTGTAATTTGAATAGTAGAGAACATTTAAGTTAGCTTATGAACAAAAGGTTACCATTGTTTACATCCTTAATTTTAATAGTTTACAAATACAATTTAATAAATAGCTTTTAATTCAATATGCTTTCTATTGTCATGTTTGGTCTTGAGGTTATATAATAAAAAGCAATGATTCTCCAACCTTTTAAATACTTAAAAAGGTAAAATACCTGTTTTATGACTGCTGTTCTTGTGATCGTTTTAAGTAATCAAGAACTCCATTGATGCCAGCCTGAGATACATGAGATTCTCCTAAAGTATGAGTTTTGAGATCTAGAAAGGGAATTACAGTTTTAGAGACCTATTTATTTTTATTCTGTTTGGTGTATGTATGTATGTATGTATGTATGTATGTATGTATGTATGTATGTATGTATTCACATGACCTGATGTTGATGTCAGGTGTTTAGATTCATCTCTGCCTTTATAGAGGCAATCACTAGCTGAACTTGGAACTCTATTTTGGGCATACCTGGCTATGCAGCTTTCTCTGAGGAGTCCCCGGCTCCACCTCCCGCACACACTAGAATTAGAGGCAGCCCACCATCACTTCCATCACTCTGAGTTCTGGAGTTCTGAACTCTGGTCCCCACTTTACCTGCAGAGCCATCTCTAATTTTTATAGTTCTAGTTTAGGGACTTCTCTAAATTTTATCACTAAGAATGATGGCTTTAAATTACTATAAAATGGTACAGAATATGCTTCCTAACTTGAGCCAGTACTTATATCAGAATTTTTTTATATTGAGCATGTCATCATTAGCAAACCCAGCCTGTATAAGAGTTAAATGTACACTAGCAAGAGATACCAAAACTTCTAGATCATAGAAATTAAATCCCATGGAAAGTCTCTCAGCCACATAACCACTTATCCATAATAGTCAATTTTCATTTAGGATAAGATTTTCAAAAATTATATCTTTAATGATTACTATGTATGTTCAGTTCATGATCTAGCTCTTTAGGTTTCATTTTATTTTTAGACTTTGGACCAAACTATGTCTGAAACTAATTAAATATGCTGTCTTAAAACCAGCAACCTGTGTTCTTGTCTATTCTAACATAATCAGGCAACTCTACCCTGCAGAGGGCACTGCACACACACACACACATTAGCATTTAGCCTTACATGATGCGTAGTAGATTTATATATTGGGTGTTTAGATGATGCCAGCTACACAAGTTGTTGGAAACTTGCAGTGTGGTCATTTTCTGAGGAGTTCATTCTCTTGTGGGATCCTGGTTGTTAAAGGGTTGTTAGAGAGGAAGGAAAGCATCTGGGACAGTATTGAGATAAGGCTGTCCCAAATTGTCCAGAGAGGAGATAGCCTGCTAACTGGAGAACTGAGGATATGAGTGGTGGTGTACACTAGAAATTCTAGACTCCAAGAAGGAAGATAATGAGTTAAAGTCAGCCTAGACTGCATAGCAAGACCACAAAACCATGAATGACTTACATGTATTAGAGTATATAGCCAATATTAATAAAGCAGAAAATGGAATGTGGAAAAGTAAAGGGGCAGAGTTTTGGTACAGTTAAAGCATGGCTAGTAGTAGCCATTAGAGCTTGGAGTTTGTTGCTTGTTGCTGTTGTTTTAAATTAGTATAGTAGGTGTTTCTTCTGCTTGAAAATAGTGTTAAGCACGTAGGGCCATAAAGTATGTCCTTTAAACAGTTGGCATTGAGGATCTACCAGGTACTTTAGTTGTTCAGATGTCTGCTACTCAAGCATGTGAATCTGAGTTTGATTTCCACAGCAGGCACAGCAGCACAGCTGCTCCAGTGCTGTGCTGGGGGCACAGGATTGCTGGGCTGGGGGCACAGGATTGCTGGGCTGGGGGCACAGGATTGCTGGGCTCTGGCCAGCCAGCCCAAGCAAATCCTGAGAGGTCCCGTTTCCAAAGTGAAGCCCCTAACACTTACCTCTTGCCTCCACATAGATCTGCACATACAGTGTATAACCACACCTGCACACAGACACACATAACTGAGAAATATGTAAACCCATACACAGATCCATTTATTTCTGTCAATCTATAAGATGCAGATGTAGGATGTTTAAATTCTAGACGGGTGGGAGTGCTGTGAGAATAAAAAGAAATACAATTTAAAAAATAGTTATATTTCATAATTTTAGCAATCTGGACTAACTAAGCTGAAAATATGGGGAAATGAACTAGCCTTTATTATTTTATTTGCTTTTGCAGGATTTAAGAAAAGCTGGATTGCTGATTTTTGCCAATAAACAAGATGTTAAAGAATGCATGACAGTAGCAGAGATCTCCCAGTTTTTGAAGCTGACGTCCATAAAAGACCACCAGTGGCATATCCAAGCATGCTGCGCTCTAACTGGCGAGGGGTAAGATCTCTTTTCATGATATTTGGCTCGGAAACATGTATGTCTATCAAATCACAAGATCTGTAAGGGAGTCAGTCTCTAATCAGAGACTTTGGAAGAGATGCAGCACAGATAATACATGTATGAACTAACAGGTAGGCATGTAGATTCTACAGTTACTTTAGCAGCATAGAGAAATAAGAGCATCACTGGAACTGAAAAAGCCAGAAAATACCTTTTTCTACCCCGTGGGGATTACTAGTGAAAATGGAGCATATGACATGAAAGTCCTTGTTTCTGGAGTCAAGGGTATTGGGAGATAGTATGATTTGCCTAGGCTTGTTACCCGAGCTGGAGGTGTATAAGAAGGAAGTAGTGGTAAACTGTCAGATGTGGTCAAGGACCAGCAAAATGGAAAAAGTACTGTTGAATTTAACAGTGAATGAGTGGACTCAATCTTTGTATTGGGAAAGCGGGCAGAAGGAAGTCAGTGGTAATTTAAATAGGAAGTAGATTTTAGAATAGCATCTGAAAGTTTTTTTTTTAATTATTTTCTGTGTATGTGCCATGTCCATTTATTAACCCCTAAAGGTTAGAAGAGGGCACTGGATCACACAGACACTGAGAACAATTAATAAATGGGACCTCCTGAAACTGAAAAGCTTCTGTAAAGCAAAGGACACAGTCAAACAAGACAAAATGGCAGCCTACAGAATAGAAAAGATCTTCACCAACCCCACAGCAGACAGAGGACTCGCCTCTAAAATTTACAAAGAACTCAAGAAGCTGGTCATCAAAAGAATAAAAAAAAAAAAAAAAAAAAAAAAAAAAGATGAGGTACAGACCTAAATAGAACTCTCAACAGAGGAATCTAAAATGGTTGAAAAGCACTTAAGGAAATGCTCAACATCCATAGCCATCAGAGAAATGCAAATCAAAACAACTGAGATTCCATCTTACACCTGCAAGAATGGCCAAGGTCAAAAACACTAATGACAACTTATGCTGGGGAGGATGTGGGGAAAAGGGAGCACTTCTGCATTGCTGGTGGGAGTACAAACTGGTACAGTCCCTTCAGATATCAGTATGGAGCTTTCTCAGAAAATTAGGAAACAACCTTCCTCAAGACCCAGTAATACCGCTTTGGGTATCTATCCAAAGGATGCTCAATTGTGCCACAAGGACATGTGCTCAACTATGTTCGTGGCAGCATTGTTTGTAAAAGACAGAACTTGGCCACAACCTAGATGCCTGCCCCTTAACTGAAGAATGGATAAGAAAAATGTGGTACATTTACACAATGACATACTACACAGTGGAAAAAAAACGACATCTTAAAATTTGCAGGCAAATGGATCGAGCTAGAAAACATATTGAGTGAGGTAACCCAGACCCAGAAAGACAAATATCATATGTACTCACTCATAAGTAGCTTTTAGACATAAAGCAAAGAAAAACCAGCCTACAATTCAAAATCCCAGAGAACCTAGACAACAAAGAGGACCCTAAGAGAGACATACATGGCAGGGCGGTGGTGGCGCACGCCTTTATTCCCAGCACTCGGGAGGCGGATTTCTGTGAGTTTGAGACCAGCCTGGTCTACAAGAGCTAGTTCCAGGACAGGCTCCAAAACCACAGAGAAACCCTGTCTTGAAAAACCAAAAAAAAAACCAAAAAAAAAAAAGACATACATGGATCTAAGCTACATGGGAAGTAGAAAAACACAAGATCTCCTGAGTAAATTGGGAGTGTGGGGATCATGAAGAAGGATAGAATGGGGAGTAGGGAGGAAGGGAGAGGAGTGGAGAAAAATCTATAGCTCAATAAAAAGCAAAATAATTTAAAAAAGCACTGGATTCCGTGAAACTGGTGTTACAAGCAGTTGTAGCCTATAACGTGTGGCTGCTGGGAACCATACTTGGGTCCTCACAGGAGTAGCAAAAGCTCTGAGCTGCTGAGTCACCTCTGCGGCCCAGCTAGAAACTGAGTGTGGCAAGTGAAGGAAGGAAATTGGGTGAAAAGCCTAAAGGAAGAGTATTTTTTTTGGTACTTTTCAAAGGTCTGGAGATTTGTATCTATTCACAAGCGCAGAAAGGCACTTGAGATTATAAAAAGCAGTCTTGAGTATGGGGCTGAGGCTCTTGCTATATGCAGTGGGGCAGAAATGTAAAGTGATGTTTTTATTTGGGTGCCATTTTGATTCAGTTGGTTGAAGATCATGGGCTGTGGAGCATGGCCTTGCTTGACCCCAGTTCTAACCTTGCTAGGATTTCTTGTGTACCCTGGGAAAGACTGCAGTCTGACTGTTGGGAAGATTAAAATGGCTGTTATGAACTTAATACAGTCTGTCGTTTATATCTCTTAACTGCTGTTCATTTCAGTTTGAAGTCATTGTGCACTGTTTTGTCAGCTTAAAAGTGGGAGTCTAATGATGGAGCAAAGTAGTCGCTCGCAAAGCCACCGGTTTGCTTTGTTGCTGTGTGTGTATTCTTTTATATTTTTACATTTATACTTGATTAAAAAAACAATTTGAGTTTAAAGAAAAGCTAAAATAGGAACTGGAGAGATGGCTCGGTGATTAAGAGAGCATACTGCTCTTGCAGAGATCAGGGTTCCGTTCCCGGCATGTCAGGTGTCTCATGACTAACCCCAACTCCAGGGGTGTGACATTCCCTCTTTGCTTCTGTGGGCATCTGCACACATGTGTGCACACATACACGTAAGTAATAAAAACAAACTTTTAAAAGGTTACTGTAACAGTTTTGTATCTGGAAAGCTAACTGTAAGAATACTGTGACAATGTTGGGGCTTGTTGTAGATTCACTGTTAACTTCTTGCTAGGCATTCAGTTTCTCTTGTCACAAGGATAATCCTTTTCTGTAGTTCAAAAATTAGTTGTTACTTGGTCAATAAAAAGTAAAAATGATATACTTTATTGCCTCAGATATTTTATATAGTTATACTTTGTATTCAGTGTGTTTAGTATACTATCCCATTATTTTATTTCATTTATGCCATGAACTACTTTTTATGTCAAGAGTATATTTTGAAAGGGAAGGTTTCACCATTATATGAGTATTCTAAAATTTTGGGGGTTTTGCTGATTCTAGACGTTCAAATTTTACTCTTTCCTATTAAAAAATGCTTCGCTGAATAGTCTTATACAAAAATCTGCTTACTGCCTGATTTTTGTTTTTAGGATACAGTGCACTCTGTGCTTGTTTTTCTAAATATATATGTATTTATATAACAACTTTTGATTCTATGGGCATCGGTCATGCAAGTTTTCTGTACGTTAGGCACTGTTGTGAGCGTTAAGGTGAAAGCGAACCTGAGGCCGTGTGGCCTGGTGAGTGTGTTTTCATCAGCAGCTCCTGGACTGATTGCTGCGGCACTCACAGCTCTCACTCTTCAGAGCAGCAGTTTGCTGTTCGTTAGTGGGTAGCCTCTAACTTCCTACTTCAGAATTTAATCACATGATTTTTGTTGTCGTCACAGATTATGCCAAGGTCTTGAGTGGATGATGTCACGGCTGAAGATCAGATGATCTCTACTGAGCTTTTCTCACGGACTCTGCAACCACAGAGTACTGGACTTTACCTGAGAGCTGCAAAAAAAAACAAAAACAAAAACGGTTCAGATATATTTATAATAAACTGATTTAAGAATTTTTCTATAAGAAAAAGTAAGACCACTTATTTGAAAACAAGGATGAGATGTCACTACCCAGTTTGCTCTCAATTCCTTCCAAAATGCTTCAAAGCTGTGACTGATTTTCTCATGATGGATCCTCCCAGGATATGAACAGCTGTGGCGAGGAACACGAGAGAGGAAGACGTGTGAATTATAGAGCTTTATTGTCAGCGTGACTTGCCCACCCCACCCCAAGTTGAATGTTCCCCTCTCATTACATTGAATCAACTACAAATCAGCACAGATACTGTTTCCAGTTTTTAAAAATGTAATATTATGGGAAGTATTTTGCTTAAAGTTGAATATGTATTGTGTATATACCTCAAGTTCAGTTTAATGGCTTTGATTTGTGTTCTAAAGCAAATAACACAACTAATAACCTTACCCTAGTGTCATTTTGTAGTTAGCGCTCTGTTCTTTGTACTGTCCTAACAAGCCAGCCCTGACCCAGAATTGTTGAGCTGCTTCTTAAAAAAAAGAAAGAAAAAAAGGTGGGGAAAAAGCTTGACATTGTATACCAGCTTTTGTTGTAACAGAGATGGAAAAATGTAGCACAAGTAAGTGGAGTGTCTGCTCGACTCCTGGCCAGGTGTGTGGGGGCAGAATTGCAAGGTGAGCGATTGCCAGACTTTCCCTTCTGTTGATCCTTATGCCAGCTCAGCCACTAGTCAGTCAATCATAAATTGTGATTAAAACTATCAGGTAATTTTTAATTGGAGATCATGGTGTGAAATGTATCTATCCAGAGGTAACATTATATAAATAGAAAGTAACTGCAGCCTTTTTAGGTATTAAATACACAACAAACCTCCAAAATGAATTTGAGAGTAAACATAAGGCAGTTTTCAGTGAACATTGATAATTTCTCAGTTTGCAGATTGTTTCTGTAGGTTTTCTTACATGTTCTTCCCCTGCATAAAATACCTTAATAGTTAGGAAGTCCAAATACTCCGAATGCTTTCAAGAATTTGATTGAAAATTTGATTGAAAAGTACATTTATACTAGAAATAATTTGACCCAAAACTCCTTTTATATATTTCATCTAAAAGTTGACGGTATTTCTGTCATGACTATATACTAAATTTTCATGTGTTTTAACATACGCTTGGTGACTCTATATGCCTTTTGTGGCCTAGAAATTTGAAACAGTCAAAACTGTCCAAATTTAGGCTGAATATTCAAAAAGAAAAAAACATTTAACTGGTTTTAGTCTCAGACAAAATTTTCCTAAAGATTTTGGTAAGAAATAGACGTCTACATTGTACACATTGATGAAAGTTTGAAAAATCTCTAAGTGTTGAGACACTTCACGTCTAACCCTTGGTGAGCGTTGACGGGTGCTGTGTGGAGGTCTGCTCTCAGTGTCTACTGTCTGCCCGCCTGCGCCTAGGAAGTCAGCCTCCAGCCACCGGGCTCTGTGTGCCGAGTTCCGCTCACACATTCTCATACTTTCTCAGACTTACTTTCTAGTTTTGTCAAAGGGAAATAGCGTCTAGTGTGGCCCCATCCATCCCTCCCAAGCCCGGCCCTACAGCTTTTTAGCTTTCTGTGTTCTAATTGGAATGATCATGTGCATAGTTGCCTGGTGCTGTTCCATCAACTCAGCACCATACCTGGCGTGGCCAAGGTATGGGCTAAAATTTATTCTTGATTGGACGTTTAAAGTGTTTACTCCATTGTTAATGTTGGTGTAGTGTAGTCAGTTATTGACAAGTTATAAGAAAGCATAAAACTTTACCACTTTTACAAAATAGGAGGTTTTTGGGTTTTGTTTTTTTTTTTTTTAGCCTTTTTAATCTAAGGAGGTTTTTGGTTTTGTTTTTTTTTTTTAAGCCTTTTTAATCTAAGTATCAAACAATGTGATGCCTGTGTACTTGTACATAAAAGCAAAATTATGACTGAGTAAAAAGATTTAATATATAAAAATATCAGAATGGTCAAGCAGTATTAGGCCTGAATATGGTGGAGTACCCCTTGATGTCATGCTGGCAGTTTACATGTTGTGGGGCAGAACCCAGCAAGTCCTGGTTCCAGATGTTAATATGCGACTTGTGGGTGGGAGCAAACATCTCATTTAACCTCACTGTGCTCAGCTTTGAAAAGAACAAAGATTTATACCTCTGTACATGTGGATAGATTTTAGTGTCCTGTTTTGATACTAATTTTAAAAGTTGTTTAACTTTTCTTGATATCTTGGTAAAAGTGGCCATAAGATAAATCATTTGAATATATTTGATTTTGTCATAAAATTTATAAAATGTGTGTTACCCATTATATTGAGAGTTTTATTTTAAAAGCTCAGTTTCCCTTATATTTCTAGCACCCCTTGGCCATCATGGTAGACAAAATACTGAGAAGGTAGGTGGGCAGGGCAGCGGGGAATGAGTGTTCATTTTCTTGTGACATTTTGCCTTAAGAATAAAAGGTGCATTAGTGCTGCTGATTGGCAAACCTAGTCTTAGGTAATGTGGCATGACAGAGAAGGAATAGGAGTTGCTTCCCTGGCCTTGAAGAAGTGCCTCGTAGGTAGTCACAGGAAGTCACAGCTAAGTGCGGGGAGCTGGAGGACAGGCAGAAGGTCCCTAAGGTGTCTTTTCCTTTTGTCTGAGTGTGTAGTATTAAGTTGCCGAGAAGAAGGATGGTGTTGGTCCTCTCTTCCAGGCACTTTATATTTCTTGCTGTAGCTACAGCAATCACATACAGTACAGACAACCTCAAAATCTGTTTATATTAGTGTAAATAGAAAAATCATAGACAGCTGTCTAGTTTTCTCTGCAGGCATTTTTAGGAATGCATCTGTAGTCTGTTCTACTTTGTTAATAGGGGGTAACAGCACATCCTAGATCATATGTGATCTTTGGGATCTTTTAATTGCCCTTGGTATCCTGGTATCATTCTCACTTTCCAGACAACGTAGAGAGGGTTTCTTCATATAACCTATTTGACTGCATCTGTTCTCCAAACACAATGTTCAATTTCTTGTTCAGGAGCAACTTTCATACTCGGCTGGCCCTTGCTATCCTGGTGTTTGCTCACCACCAATGAAGGTGGCTCTATTTCCTCTAGCGGTATTTTAAACGTTGCCCATAACCATTATTCCCAGACCAGTAGGTTTTCAAGTAACCACTTTAGTTCTGTCTGCCCTCCCGCCAGTGACTTGACTCACTGCTCTGGACCTTTGCCTCAGAGATTCTATCAGGAGGCTAGATTCAGATTATCGTATATAGATACCAGTAGAAGAATCGTATCTGATTCTATATTTAATTCTACTTAATATTAACTTCTTATGCTGACAGCTAAATTCAGAAAGACAATACATAATTTCTGGTCCTTGATCTATGTGAATTAGGACCAAAGGCCATTGTCACATTCACATTATCCTCAGAGCAGCGAGAATGGTGATGTGTTGGAGAACACCAGTTCAGCCAGCATAAGATGGAAAACGATGACAAAACAAAACTCTAATTAGGTTTGAGCCTGAAGACAGCCAAAAATGTCCTCCATTCTGTTTTCTTCAAACATTTTTTCATGTTTGCTTAGATAGCAAAGATCAGCATTAAATGTCTAAAGAAATTTGTAACTTGAGACCTAGTATTACAAGGTAAACTTGCTGAAACAAGCTTTAAAAGCAAAACAAGCAATATGTGGTGACGTAAGTCTGTAATTCCAACACTCAAGAACGAGAGACAGAATTGCTGGGAGTACCAGGTCAGCTTGGGCTAGTATCAGCCACCAAGACGACATAGCAAGAGACTGTCAGGAAGGAAGGAAGGAAGGAAGAAACAGCAATCAGCCATTCTGTGTTTCTGTAGAATCGATGTAATGGAAAAGATGCAGGATGCTACTTAAAACGTATGTACCGCGTTCATCAGAGCAGTCGTGAAGACCCCAATGGAAGAGTAAGGGAAAGCAGAGTGTAACACTGGATGCTTAAGAAGTGAAATTGGGAAGAAATATAACAGGATACAATTGGGATAATTATGCAATATTTCATCTTTTTAATTCTCTCTGTACTGTTTCTAAAATGGAAGGGTGAGTCTCTTTGGTGTTGCCTGCTCAGTGTGTGGATCTTTCTTTGGTAGCAGTTTCTCATAGTGCGTACTTAAGAAGTGCCTGACATTGATTTGTGTTGATTTCTAAGTCCATGTAATAAATGATACATGTTTTCTATGGCATCGTATGTCCTTGGGTTTTGTTTTTGGTTTGTTTTTTTTTTTTTTTTCTTTCTGAGACGGTCTCACTACATAGCTATGGCCGTTCTGAAACTCACTGGATATAGACCATTCTGGTCTCCAACTCACATGGGATCTGCCTGCCTCCACCTCCTGAGTGCTGGGACTGAAGGTGGGCACCAGCACTCCCGTCTAGCTGGTATTGTATGTTCTTGTCTTACTGGTAACACAAGCCACAGGGGTTCCAAGTTACAATTTATGTTTGATTTAAATGAAAACACAAAAGTTGAAAATACCAAACGTATGTAAGGAAACATGAATAAAATTAGGTTGCCCCCACCAAGGAGTTGTGTAACAGATTAGCGGGTGCTTGGGAGTGTTTTTAACAGGATGGAGGTGTGGTGGCTTCTGAAGTGACAGTGTTCAAAGCATTCCTGGTTTAGGAAGTGAGATCATAGTGTGGTCAAAGGAGCAAGGCTAGGATTTGGGACTGAGAGAGGCAGGGGTCACAGGATTCCCTGCTATGCTATGGTACAGGAAAGCGTGTTTGTAAGAGTCTCAGAAGTTACATGCTTACAGCTGGGGAAACAGTAAAGATGAACTCTTTATGCCTGTTTCCTTGCCATTTCTCTATCTAGACTGAAAAGGAGTATTTCAAGTGTGTGTAGTCTTTACAGTTCAGCCCAACTCGATGGTGAGGAGGCTCCTTTCCTCTTCCTGTGTCCCCAAATTTTCTGTGTTTTGCTTCCATCTCCTACTCTGAGATGTAAGTCCTAAACCTTAAGAATCATTGGTTGCTGTCTGAACTTTTTTTTTTCCCTGCTGAACAGACCCCTCTCTATCCAGGAATTGTATAGTGAACCCAGTTGTGTCAAACACACAAAAGACAGCCTCTAACGAACAATGCTAAGATGACTGGATATCTACCAACAGAAAGATGGGCAACACAGAACCCCCCACAAGACCGATGGCATGGCATGCCAGGACCTGTTTTTGGCTCTTGGGCAGAGCTTTTATTTATCTTGCGGTTTTGTAGTTCTGGGATTGAACCTAGAGCCTCACACCTGGTAGGCAAGTCTACTTCGTTCTACACCTGCAGCAAAGTTTATGTCATAATTTATTCACGGCGCATCAAACTAGCATTGAGCGTTCACACTCAACCTTTGCGATGGCTGAAGAAACAGAAAACAGAGTAGACTGTCCCCTCTGATGTTTATAAACCCGATGCTGGCTCCTAACAACCAACAAGTCGTGGGCCTCTTTACAGCTGTCGGTCCCAATGGGTCCTTTGACTTTTCTAGTGGTTTTACTGAAACTTTCCATTTGTTGGGCTGGAGAGATGGCACAGCGGTTTAGAGCATTACATGCTCTTCCCAAAGGTCCTGAGTTCAATTTCCAGCAACCACATGGTGGCTCAAACCATCTGTAATGAGGTCTGGTGCCCTCTTCTGGCCTGCAGGCATACACACAGATAGAATACTGCATACATAATAAATAAATAAACACATAAGTAAATAAATATTTTTAAAAAGAAAATTTCCATTTGTTCCCCTACTATAAATTGTACATGATCTCCAGCGAGACTGCAGTTCCTGTTTTGACATCAAGTCTTCCGAGAGCACACTGTTAAAATAAGCTGCTGAGAGCAGGGAGACATCTTTATTTGGTTCTTTTAAAGCTCAGCCAGTCTTGGGACAAAAATGATATTTTGTTGGTTACTCTTTGAGTTGGAACATCATAGATTTGGGGTCACTTTATAAGTTGTATAAACTCTACCCCTTTTGCACTTTGTTACTGGCTGTTTGAAGTTTCTGTTAACGAATATTAGCTTTTTGTCACCTGCCATTGAATGGATTAGATTATGTGATGAAATGTGGTGGTGGAGGGAAACGAAGGTAGTGTGTGTGCTGTGCACATGATGAGTGCTGTGGAAATACAGCAGTGTAACCGAGTCAGGTGGTCTCAGTTATCTATGGACGTACAAAGAAGACTTAGGAGGTAACAGCTGTATCCCTAGGCAACAGCATCATGCTTGCTATTTTTCTGATGCTGCTTTTGAACGTACTGACTCATATCTGTTGCTCTTAGAGAATCTGGTTAGGGCTCAGGTGGTACAGAGCTTGCCTACCATGCAGGAAGCCCTGGCTCCCATCCTCAGCACCACATACAAGAAGGCATGGCAGAACAACCCTGTAATCCTAGAAGTAGAGGCAGGAGGATCGGAAGTCCAGAGTTATTTCTAGCTACATAATGAGTTCAAGACGAGCCTGGGCTACATGAGATCTTGTCTGAAAAACAACTTTAAAAAACAAGTTATACTAGTGGGAACGGAAAAGAATACAAAAAAAAATTCTAATTTCAATTTGTAAGTAAATAAGACGCCCCTCGGTTTTGAGGTCTGGGTGACGAGTAGACATTAGTTTGCTGCCACAGAGCCATCCGCATCTGGCAGTGGAAGCTCGAAATTGGCAGCATTTTGGGACAGAATCTTGTCAGTTGTTGCATATAGAGAGAGACTGTTTCCCTTATGCCTTATTTGATTGCTTTGGAAGCATCCTTGAGACAGCTGCCTCCATTCTGAAGGTTATTTAAAAAAAGAAAAGCTGAACGCAGTGAAGGGGAAGGTATATTGTTGCAGCAGGCTGCTGGAGCAGCCCAGCAGAGGCAGCTGCTTATACTCACAACTCTGGGCACGCGTGTCTAGCCTCAGGCACATTTCCAAGCTGGGAGGCTTCAGTTTTGTTGCTATCGAAACCTTTTCAGCAATGGAGTCTTTTTCCATAACCCATATTTTGTGAAATCCTATGGAAAGAAAAGGCAGACATTTTCATCATATGCATATTTTAGAATGTGACATTTACGTTGTGAAAATGGCATTTTAGTGAGCATAAGAATTGTTAATTGGGTGTGTGGGAGATTAGGGTTGACACGGGTGGCCACAAGGTGGGTATAAGGTGGCTAGTTTGGGGTGGCTTCTCTAGGGGTGTGGAGTATTGCTGTCAAGTAACTGCCTACAGAAAAGCCTTTTTCCATCTCACTCCCCAAACAATACAGGATTAACAACTGTTTTCTTAGATTTTTCCAGTATGAGGTAGTGTAAAGATCTATTATTGGAGCCTGGAGAGGTGGCTCAGTGGTTAAGAGCACTCTCTTCCGTTACTCCCCGCCTCCAACCTGTCTCCATCCTGCCCCTTGCACCCAGCCTACCCAACCCCTCCCTCTAGTTCCCTTCACTCCATCCCCCCCAACCCCAGTTCCCCAGATCTTTTCTCCTTCCTCTTCCCAGGGAAATCCATGCATCCCTCTTTGGGCCTTGCTTGTTACCTAGCCTACTGGGGCTGGGATTGTAGGTTGGTTGTCTTATACTTTACTCCTAATAACCACCTGTGAGTGGGTACTGGGTCTGGGTTACCTCACTCAGAATGATTTTTTCCCCCTAATTCTCTGCATTTGCCTGCAAATTTCATGAGGTCATCATTTTTTACAGCTGAGTAGTACTCCATTGTGTAAATTAGCACATTTTCCTTATCCATTTCTTCAGTTGAGGGGCATCTGGGTTGTTTTCCAGGTTCTGGCTGTTAATAATGCTACTATGATCATATTTGAGCAAGTGTCCTTCTGGCAAAAGATGTCTTGAAGGGGAGGGGCATTTTGGGGATAGGGAGAAACCTGGTGCCAGGAACTTACAACGGTAACCCCAGCTAAGACTCCTGGCAATAGTGGAGAGGGTGCCAGAACTGGCTATCTCCTGTTAGCAGGTTAGTGACTTCCCTAATTGCCATCAGAGATACTTTGTCCAGTAACTGATGGAAGCAGAGGCACAACATATCCACAAGCTGAGATCCAAGAGTCTTTTGAAAGAAAGGGAGGAGAGACTGTAAGAGCCAGGGGTGTCATGATGGGGGAACCCACAGAGACAGCTGACCTGAGCTCATGGATCCTGGACCAACTGTTAGGGAGCGTGCATGGGACCGACCTAGGTCCTCTGCATGTGTGTGACAGTTGTGTAGCTTGGTCTTTTCTAACAGTGGGAGCAGGACCTCTCCCTGGAGCTTAGCTGACTTTGGTAACCTGTTCTCAATGCTGGATTACCTCACTCCGCCTTGACGATGATGCTAAGAAGAGGAGCTTGGTTCTGCCTCAGCTTGATGTGCGCCATGCTTTGTGCAAGCCTGTCCCTTTCAGAATGGAGATGAAGGAGGAGTGGATGTGGGGAGAGGGCACAGATGGGGAAAGGGAGGGGACAGGAGGGAGGGGAAACTGGTATGTAAAGTAAATGAAGAAAAATGTTATCTAAAAAAAATATTTAAATATAGTAAATTTTTTTTAAAAAAAGAGCACTGTGCTCTTCCAGAGGACCTGGTTCCATTTACAGCACCCATATGGTGGCTCCCAACAAACTGTAAGTCTAATTCCAGGGGATCTGATGCCTTCTTCTGGACTCTGGATAGCAGGCATGTATCCAGTGAGAGACATACGTGCAAACAAAACATCCATACACAGACACATAAATAATTTTTAAAAAGAATGTAAATGATAGGCACAAACCCTAGGGAAATGCCAGGCCATTTTTATACAAGGGATCTGTCTGGGGAGGTCCTGAATGAGTTCTCTGCACTGGGATTAGGGTTGACAAGACAATGATTTGTCAATTAAAAGTTTAAGTGTTGAAAATTCATTAATGTAAAAGTGATTTATAAAAAATGACTCCACTTTCTACCCAATCTTAGCTCTTTTTTAGTTGCTGTGATGAAAGGCTTTGGCAAAGGTGGGGTAGTTTCGGGTCCCAGGCCAGGGTCCGAAGGTGACTGCAGGGAGTTCCTGCAGCAGGTGCCTGAGGCGGCTGGCCACGGCGATGCTCTCCCACTTTCAGCCCCAAGCCCAGTCCAGGGGCTGTCCCCTTTTCAGTGTGGGTCTTTCTGCTCCACTCAGCCCAACGCACGCAGTCCTCACATGTACACCAGGAGACTAATTAATCCCTCATAGCTGCCCCGAGGAGCCTGCCTCCTAGGTGACTGGAGTGGTGGTTCTCAACCTGTGGGTCACAACCCAAATGGGGTGGAGTGATCCTTTCTCAGGGGTCCCCTAAGACCATCAGAAGACACAGGTATTTGCATTTGCATTCACCACAGTAGCAAACCCACAGTTATGGAGTAGCAATGGAAATGTTATGGTTGGGGGTCCCCCACCATGAGGAACTACAGTAAAGGCTCGCAGCATTGGGAAGGTTGGGAGCCACAGCGGTAGAGTTTGTTAAGCGGACAGTAAGAAAGAATATGTGTGCTAACCTAAACAATTAGTCTAAGAATTACTCCAGGACAGGTCCAGGGAGATTCAGCAGTGTGCTAAGCAGTGAGAGCCTCTTGACCTGGCAGGTGGCATTTGTCAGTGATGGCAGTGGAAGGTAGCCTTGTCAACTTGGTAGTTCTGTGGCCCAAAAATGAGACAGCAGAAGCAGAAATTGACTAGCTATTAGAAGTACTGAAGCTTTTCTTGTTGACCAGTTGTTTATAAAGGCTGTTGAAGGTTATGGATGACTTTTATATTAAAGGTAATCAAAAATTCCATTGAGACAAAGCAATCTCAAAAAAAGAATGAAGTAGGCGTTGCATAACTTGGTTTGCTACAAAGTTATAGTAACCAAAACCAGCTTGGCATTGCCATAAATGTAGAGCATTTATGGGACAAAACTGAGCTCAGTTGTAAACCCATGCATCCAAAGCCAAAGGATCTTCAAAGGTAGGGAAAGGGATCAGGGGAGCATTCCCCTGTATAAATAGTGTCCATGTGCAGAATAAAAGTACATCTCAAGGACTCTCCAATCAGTTACAATAATCAGTTCAAAATGGATTAGACTTACCCCAGTGCCTGAAACTATCTTCCCTCCACCAGGGAGGTCCTCTCCTCCTTGTCACAAATGACAACCTTTGCTGTATCTGTGAACACTGGGAGTCCATTCAGTACCTCCTTCTGGTGCCATATTGCAAGATTCCCCCCAACACACACACACACACTTTTGACAGGTTCTTGCACAACCAAGGATGGCCTAGAACTCAGTGTGTAGCCCAGTTTTGATGTGAACTCATAATCCTCTTGCCTCTGCCTCCTAAACAATCACATTGCAGGTATCTGCCTCATTCCCAGCAGGTTCCTGTTTGTTTCAGAATGACATAGACAGTCTCTGAGAACGGGAGTTCTATTAAGTTTCACATCAACTCAGCCAGCATGACATTCTTCATTCTATGATCATGAGCACAAGCTTGCAGGGTTGGCCATTTTAACTGCTACTTAGCATGCGATTATTATAAAGTGGTCTAAGCACTGTACACCTAGACTTGCCTTAGGAAAGAATTCATAGGGCACCTTAGGGGTGTCTTTGAACTTCCCTGGTTCTTGGTTAAGAGCTGGGTCTGGCCGGGCGATGGTGGCACACGCCTTTAATCCCAGCACTCGGGAGGCAGAGGCAGGCGGATCTCTGTGAGTTCGAGACCAGCCTGGTCTACTGT
>NC_022011.1:65473232-65484197 GCF_000317375.1 Microtus ochrogaster | reverse complement strand
CCGGGTGTGTGAGTGTGCTTTTATATTAAAATTGTCTTCTTGTACCCACTGGCCTGGATTAATTAAATTCGCCTTCAGTCTACAGAGCGAGTTCCGCTATAACCTTGGTTGTCAATAAAATATTTCCTGGCCAAAAAAAAAAAAAAAAAAAAAAAAGAAAGAGCTGGTCTGTGTATCTGTTAAAGTGTTCCATTTCTGCAGTGTAGCATCTGTACTTCACTTGTCTTGAGATATTATGTCAAATAACAGATTGTACATTTGACAAGCAAAAAAAGCTGGGCATAGAGCAGAAAGCCCTGGGTTCAATTCTCAGCATAGCACAAACGGGACATGATGGCACAGCCTTGCATCCCAGCACTCGGGATGAAAGGAGGAGGACTAAGTTTTTGAGGTTATCCTAGGCTACATGGTGAATCCAAGGACAGCCTGGGAGACACAAGACCCTGTGTCAAAAGAAAAAGATGTTACCAAGGCCAGCTGGACTGGGTCTGAAAAAGCATGGGATAAAACCAGACTCACTGAACATAGCGGACAATGAGGACTGCTGAGAAGTCAAGAACAATGGCACTCGGTTTTGATCCTACTGCACGTACTGGCTTTGTGGGAGCCTAGGCTATTTGGATGTTCACCTTACTTGACCTGGAAGGTGGGAGATTCTTGGACTCCTCACAGGGCAGGGAACCTGGTCTGCTAGCTCTTCAGGCTGATGAGAGAGGAGGAGTTGATTGGGGGAGGGGGAGGGATATGGGAGGCGGTGACAGGGAAGAGACAGAAATCTTTAATAAATAAAATAAAGAAAAAGATATTAAAACAGATAATTTGACATACTCTTCATGAGTCCTTAATAAGTAGCAAACTAGGCTTACTAATTCAACACTCTGTATACGAAAGCTATTTTAAAAGACATTTTAATTTGATTAAACATTTAATTGGTTTTAAATCATAAGCTGATCAGCGTTACATGTTAGTTTTTAATTGTATGTGGTTTCTATTTTCAGGGTAGCAGTTTGACTTCTGAAGATTCAGGATGCAAGTAAAATCAACTGGGAAAGGAAGGAACTTTGCCTCAAACTGTCAACCCTAGATCTGCAACAGTTCCATTAAAATGTTATCAATATATATAAATTGTTTATACCAGTTATCTAGTTATTTGACTGAGACAAAGTAATTTTTGCCTCTTAAAATAAACATAAGCCTGTCCACTTAAGTTAGTATATAAACAAGGACTCGTTAGGCAGTGTCCCTAGACAGCAGTGGCTTCTCCAGGGTGGGTACAAGACTACCTTTTGTCTGCTGGGCTGGGTGAAACATGTATAATCCCAGCAGTCAGGAGACTAAGGCAGAAGAAGAGTGAATTTAAAGCTATACTCTTACATAGTGGGACTTTCTTCAAAAGAAATAGTATTAAGTCATTTTGTTTCATAATTTGTTTTAAGTATTTGAATATATCATCAAGTTTATAGAAAATAATTTTACTTAATTCACTATGAATTTGGTATAAAACTAAAACAAAAAACCTAAGAATGAAAAGTGTATCATGGACAGGAGCATAGGTACGATGCTTTATTTGGGGTCAGGGGGTGCTTTGAGACAGGCCTTTGTGGTTCTGGCTGTCTTGGAACGGCTATGTAGACCACACTGACCTTGAACTCAGAGATCCTCCTGTCTCTGCCTGTAGTATGCATCTTAACTACTAAAATTAATATGCTCTGACCACCAGACAGGCCAACAGTTTAGCTATCAGCAATAAATATTTTTAAAACTAAAATGACTTGCTTTTAACGAGGAAGTCAGATATGTTTGCCAAGGCTTTGATTCTGCTTTGCTAACTGCTGGCGTTCGGGGAAATCAGCGTTGAGAGGTCTCCACCAGAGAAACCCACTCGGACATGGGCTCAAGCCAATACAAAGTCTTTACTAGCCAACCAGCAATTAGACTGGGAATGTAGGACCCAAGGGCAGACCCCAGACTTTCTCACAATGAGATTACAAGCACAAAAACCACATCCTGGGTTGTCACACCTCAGCAAGAACAGGCAGCCAGAAGCAGAAGTACAATAGCCAAAAGGCAAGGTTAGTGCACTTAGGCACTGTCCCAGAACTATGGACTTTGATGGATTAGGTATCTGTTCTCACTGAGGGAGAAGAGAGCTGGTAGGGCTGCCTACATGCTGAGTTCCAAGGCCTGGAACATGATGGAGAGGTACTTCCATCATGGTGTCAGTTGTGCTAAGGTCTGTGGGCCTATTAAGTTCTAGGGATGTAGACCTCACGTGTTAACTCAGCATTCCGAGTGCTGTAAAGAAGAGTGGACTGTGCTCTGGCTGTCTGACAGGAGCCAAATTGTGAGGACCATCGTCTTGCTCAAGAGCTGAACACTTACGACGTCCTTGCCATAGACAGTATGTCTCTGCAGCTGGCTCTGTCAGTCTAAGACTTAAAATAAGACCATGAAGTAATCTGGAGTATTTTAAGGGACATGAGCGTATAGTCTACTGATTGAAGTCAAAGGGAAGTTTATGCCTACCCCCCCTTACACACACAACACACACACATGCACACACTCACACTTGTGTGTGTACACGTGCAGGAAAGAGGGTTGTTCCCTTGATATATATATATATATAAAGGGATCTATTAGAGTGTCTCACAGGCTGTGGTCCAGCTAGTCCAACAATGGCCACCCACTAATGGGAAGTCCAAGAATCCAGCCGCAGCAGCTGTGCAGTCCCCCAAGGCTGGCTGTCTCAGCTGCTCTTCAGTGTGTGCAGGAATCCCGAAGCAGTAGACTGATGTCAGTGGAGAAATGGACTTCCCAACAGGAGCTAAGGTGGGCAAAGCGCAAAAGCTCCGTTCTTTGGTCTCCTTTATACAGCCTGCCCTCCAGAAGGTGTGGCCCAGATTTAAGGTGGATCTTCGAACTTCAATGGTTTAATTAAAAAGAATCCCTTACAGGTGTACCAGGTTGCTTGGTGTTTAGTTCATCCCAACTGTCGCCAAGCTGACAGTCAAGAATGGCCACCACAGCATACAGCTAGAGCGGTTTTCATAGCCTACACTGGGGAGTTCAAGAGAGGGTGCATAGGTTGAAAGGTCGCCCCAGAAGAAATTCTTTGCACATAGAACTTATGGGTGTGGTGGGGATTCTGATGTCTAGAATTGAAGCCTGCTTTGCCAAGTTCACTTAAGATAATGAAGAATTGTGTTTCAGAGGCATTAGTTTTTGGTTTCCTCTGTGAGTGGCAATCACACACGTATATGAATGCTCGAGCCTTGGTGACCTGAAATCAGGAGTCCAACTCCCTACCCTCATGGGCTAGAACGAGGGTCCAACATCAGGGGACCAGCAACCACACAGAAGTCAGCGTGCATCTCATAGGGCAGCATTTTAATTGCAAAAAGTTATGGATACGATTCTATCTCCTCACATGCTTTTACACTTTCCCTGGTGTTAAAAAATGTGTCCTTTGGCAATCTCACAGATACAGATAGACATAACGTCTTATTTATGCCAAAGTAAAAGTTGGTAGGTATTTGGGTACTCATCTCCCCTCCAGGGCTTGTGTTGGGCAATGCTAGGGTTCAGCTCCAGGGCCTTGTGCACACTAAGAATGCATTCTATAGTTCAGTCCCAGCCCCAGCCTAGGGTCAGGGATCTAAAACACTATAACTTATTTCTCAGGCTGCTCGATGTGGTGGAGCCAACTCAAAAGCAGTGTACAGAGCGCTAATGTTTAGAAGATGTAAGTGCTTCTGGTGATGAGAGCTTCTGCCTGAGGTCCTCCAGTGGCGCTAGACCTCAGTCCTTGTGGAATGGGCTATCTGCCTGCTTTATTAGGGATGGGGGCAGGCAGAATCTTCGGCTCTTAATTGTACCTCCTGGCATGGCTCCTGTGTCATGGGCAGTCCTTTGAAATGCCTGCACCCTTGCTCACTGCCACCATTCGGGGTTACTGAGCTGCCCTCTTTGCCTGGGGCTTTTTGATCCATATAGCCAATGTGATTACAACACAAATGTCATATGGTTACAGCAGCCCACCTGGATCCCTGGGCTCAGAGGGAGGATGTAGAGCAGTGGTTCTTAACCTGTGGGCTGTGACCCCAAAGGGGTCACATATCAGATATTTTCATTATGATTCATTACAGTAATGAAGTAGCAATGAAATAGTGTTATAGTCCGGGGTCACCACAACTATATTAAAGAGTCATAGCATTAGGAAAGGTTGAGAACCACGGATACAGAGGATCCTCAGAACAACCTGGCCAGCCAGATGATTTGTATTGGCCAACGGTCACCAACTGAGATACCCTTCCTCACTGAGTAAGATGGAAAGTCATCATCCACATAAAAAGAAGGGTGTGGTGACATACATCTGTAACCTGGCATGGAGTATAGGGTCAAAGATAAGAGGATCCCAGAGCTCACTGATCAATCAGCCAGTCTAGCCAGTGAGCTCTGGATTCAGTGACGGACCCTGTATGAAACAGTGTTACGTTAGAGAGAGACCAAGGATACTGTGGCCTTTGCATACAGTGGAGCATACGTGCACAGCACTAGTACATTCCAGACACAGATAAATAATGAAAACCCACTTCCGATAAGACTCTGGGTCAGGTTGATCCAGAAATCCCCAAGATAAAGAGCAAACCTTGACGTAATCGCCTATACTAAAGGGTACAAAGGGAAGTCCTCAAAAGGAGTCCCGACTCAGAATTGTCACATACTATTTTGATTGTGATGAAAGTAGACTCTGGGAACAAGGGACCCTCCCCTGACTCAGACTCAAGCTTGTTTATGTCAAGTGTCCTCCTCCCTACCCCTTCCTGGGTCAGGCTGGTCCCAAGGCTGTGACCTAGAGAGGGAAGAAGAGCTAGCCAGCCAAGAGTGAAAATGTAACCTTGAGGACAGTAGAGGGAGAAACCATTTCCCAAAGGCCTTGCTGCTGTTAATCCCCTGAGAATAGAGTCTGACTTTCCCTTCCCCTCCTTTCTCTTTCAGATTGATCTGAGAGCTAAAACCATGCTTCCCTGGACCTTCTACTTTCTCACTCTCTCTGTTCCTCGGCCCTCTACCTTGCAGCTTCTGCAGACATCCTTGGCTAGGCTGGCCTGGGAAAGGCTTTTTCATGATCATTCTTCTTCCTCCCAGTAGCTGCCTAGACCTACACTTGCCTGACCTGTTGTTTTTCTTGAAAACTCTAATAAGAATGATCCTCGAGTTTTCTTCTGCATCTGTATTTAGGTTATTTTACTAAGGACATAAAGAACCAAGTGAACTCCACAGAAGCAGGACTGAGCCAGCGGCCTGGGCCAGAGCAGACCTGAGACAGTAAACTCTACAGGAGCAGGTACAGGGGAGCAACTGCTGAACGAGCGGGCCAGAACCAGAGACATCCGAGGATCCGGGCATGAATCTGGGACCTCTGAGGGAGTAGACCTGAGCCAAAACTACTGTAGGTCTGGGCATGAGTATGGGACCTCCAAGGACCTAGGTCTGAGCCAGAATCTATGCGAGTCTGGGACCTCTGAGGGAGTAGGCCTGCGCCAGGTCCTCTGTGGGTCTGGGTGCACATGAGTCTGGGACCTCCGAGGGAGAAGAGCTGAGCCAGAGACCTTTGCAGGACCAACCCCAAGCCAGGGACCTCCACAGGAGCAGATCAAGACCAGGAACATTTACAGAAACAGGTCTGAGCCAGCATCCTAGACCAGAGCAGGGCAAACTCCGTGGGAGCAGAGCAAACCCTGAAAGAACTGAGCTGAGCAACCTCCAGGAACACGGAGTAATCAACAGGGTAACTAGAACTGTGGCACTGACTGTGCCATGAGGAACAACCATCTGAGCCCTTGATACACTGTCACCTAGAAGATTAGAAGATTAATCACCAGAGCTCCAGGGAGCCCCAACCACACCTATTAGAAGAAAAGATGAGTAGGTAAGGTAAGAACACATGCAACACCACAAAGAGCAACATGACACCAGTAAAATCTAGAGACCCTACAACAGCAAGACTTGAACAACCAAATATAGATGAAGCAGAAGAAAATGACCTAAAAAAATAACTCCAGGAGAATGGTTGAGACTCTTAAAGAGGAAATGAGGAAAAGACAAATTTGGAAGACATCAGCAAATTCCTTAAAGAAAACCAAGAAAAAGCAATCAAACATATGAAGAAAACTATTCAGGACTTGAAAACTGAAA
The DNA here is from genome assembly GCF_000317375.1 of Microtus ochrogaster. NCBI lineage: Eukaryota > Metazoa > Chordata > Mammalia > Rodentia > Cricetidae > Microtus > Microtus ochrogaster. The sequence goes on along the minus strand of NC_022011.1, from coordinate 65,477,999 downwards.
TAAAGACAATAAAGAAAACACAAGCCTAGGGAATTATAGAAACAAATCATGAGAAAACAATCAGGAACCACAAATGAACAAAAACAAGAGAATACAAGATATAGACAAGACAATCTCAAATACTGAAGATACAATAGGGGAAATAGACTCATCAGACAAAGAAAACATTAAATCTAACAATAGCTTAAAACAAAATATCCAGGAAATATGGGACACCATGAAAAGACCAAAACTAAGGATAATAGGTATAGAAGAAGTTCAACTCAAAAGCAGAGAAAATATATTTAACAAAATCATAAAAGAAAATTTTCCAAGTCTAAGGAAAGATATACCTATGAAGATACAAGAAGCTTACAGAACACCTAATAGACTGAACCTCCCCCTAAAAAGGCCTCTTGCCACATAATAATCAAATCCCTAAACATACAGAATAAAGGATATTAAGAGCTGCAAAGGAAAAAGGCCAAGTAACATCTAAAGGCAGACCTATCAAAATTACGCCTGACTTCTCATTGGAGACAATGAAAGCCAGAAGGTCCTGGTCAAGCATTAAGTAAACATTAAGAGACCACAAATGCCAGCCAAGACTACTATAACCAGCAAAGCTTTCAATCACCATAGAAGGACAAACAAGATATTCTATGACAAAACCAGATTTAACCAATACCTAGCCACAAACATAGTCCTATACAAAGTACTAGAGCAAAATTCCAACACAAGGAAGTTGGCTGCATCAACAAAAACACAGATAATTGATTATCTCACAGCAGCAAATCCCAAAGGAAAACCACACAAATTAACATCACCACCAACAAAAACTAAATTAACAAGAGATAGCAATCACTCATCATAATATCTTTTAACATAAATGAACTCACCTATAAAAAGATACAGGCTAACAGATTGGATATGAAAACAGAATCCATCCTTCTGCATACAAGAAACGCACCTCAACCTCAAAGACAGACATTGCCTCAGAGTAAAGGGTTAGGAAAAAAATTTCCAATCAAATGGATCTAAGAAACAACCTAGAGTAGCTATCCTAATATCTAACAAGATAGACATCAAATTAAAAAATCAAGAGACAAGGAAGGGCATTTCATATTAGGCACAGGAAAAAAATCAACAGGAAATCTCAATTCTGAACATTTATGCCCCAAATACAAGGGCACCCTCATATGTAGACGAAACATTTCTAAAATTTAAATCATACATTAAACCCCACACACTAATAGTGGGAGACTTTAACACTCTCATCATTGGACAGGTCACCATTAGACAGGTCAGACAAAAAATTAACAGAAATAAGGGAACAGGTGTTAAGACTCAAACAGACTTACCAGAGATCTATAGAATATTCCATCTAAACATAAAAGAATATAGCTTCCTTTCAGCACCTCATGGAACCTTCTCAAAAACTGACCACATACTCAGTAACAAAACAAACCTCAACAGATCAAAAAAAATTGGAATAACCATGTATCTTATCAGATCACTATGGCTTAAAAACTAGAATTTAACAGCAACACTAATTCGAGAGAGCCCACAAACACATGGTAATTGAATGCTCAACTGAATCATCAATGGGTCAAGGAAGAAATAAAGGGAAAAATTAAAGACTTCCTAAAATTCAATGAAAATGACCATACACCATACCCAACTTGATGGTACACAAGGAAAGCAGGGTTAAGAGGAAAGTTCAAAGCACTAAATGTCTACATAAAGAAGCTGGAAAATCCCCACACTAGTGAATTAACAGAACACCTGAAAACTTTAGAGCAAAAAGAAGCAAACTCACCCAAGAGAACTAGACAGCAGGAAATAATCAAATTGAGAGCTAAAATCAAAACAAAGGAAACAATACAAAGAATCAATGAGACAAAAAATTGGTTCTTTGAGAATAAAACAGACAAACCTTTATCCAAACTAACCAAAAGGTAGAGAGACAATATCCAAATTAACAAAATCAGAAATAAAGGGGACATAACAAACAGGAAATACAGAGAATCATCAGGTCATATTTGGAAAACCTGTACTCTAACAATTGGAAAATATAAAGGAGATGGGCAACTTTCTGGATAAATATCACTTACCAAAATTAAATCAAGACCAAATAAGCAAATTAAACTTATCTATAACTACTGAAGAAATAGAAACAGTTATCAAAAGTCTCTCAGCCAAAAAAACTGCCCAGAACCAGATGGTTTCAGCTCAGAATTCTATAAGATTTTCAAGAATGAATGAATACCAATACTCCTCAAATTGTTCCACAGAACAGAAACAAAAGGAACATTGCCAAACTCTTTATGAGGCTAAAATTACCCTGATATCCAAACCACAGATAGACCTTACTAAGAAACAGAATTACAGACCAATCTCACCCATGAACATTGATGCAAAAATACTTAATACTGGCAAATTAAATCCAAGAACACATCAGAACCATAATCTACCATGATCAAGTCGGCTTCATCCCAGAGATGCAGGGATGATTCAACATACGAAAATCTGTCAATATAGTTCACCATATAAACAAACTGAAAAATAAAAACCACATGATCATCTAATTAGATGCCTAAAAAGCTTTCAACAAAATACAACATGCCTTTCTGACAAAGGTCTTGGAGAGAGCAGGGATACAAAGAACATACCTAAACACAATAAAGGCAATATACAGCAGACGAACAGCCAACATCAAACTAAATGGAGAGAAATACCCAGTGATCCCACCGAAATCAGGAACAAGAGAAGGTTGTCCACTCTCTCCATATCTATTTAATATAGTTCTTGAGGTCCTAGCTAGAGCAATAATATAACAAAAGAAGATCAAGGGGATACAAATCGGGAAAGAAGTCAAACTCTTAATATTTGCTGATGATATGAGAGTTTGCATAAGTGACCCCAAAAATTCTACCAAGAAATTTCTACAACTCATAAACACTTTCAGTATTGTAGCAGGATACAGGATTAACTCAAAAAATCAGTAGCCCTTCTTTACATAGATGATAAATGGGCTGAGAAAAAAAAAATCAGAAAAACACCACCCTTCACAATAGCCACAAATAGCATAAAATATCTCGGAGTAACTCCAACCAAACAAGTGGAAGACTTATATAGCAAGAACTTTAAATCTTTGAAGAAATAAATTGAATAAAACACCAGAAAGTGGAAAGATCTCCCATGCTCTTGGGTAGGTAGAATTATCATAGTAAAAATGACAATCATACCAAAAGCAATCTATAGATCCAATGCAATGCCCATCAAAATCCCAGGAAAATTTTTACAGACCTCAAAAGAACGGTGCTCAACTTCATATAGAAAAGAAAAAACCCAGAATAGCCAAAACAATGCTGTACAATACAAGAACTTCTGGAGGCATTATAATCCCAGACTTTACACTCTACTATAGAGTTACAGTATTGAAAACAACCTGATGTTGGCATAAAAACAGACAGGAGGACCAATGGAACCAAATCGAAGGCCGGGATATTAATTCACACTTTTGAACAGCTGATTTTTGACAAAGTAAAAAATATCAAATGGAAATAAAAAACATTTAACAAATGATGTTGGCATTACTGGATATCAAAATGTAGAAGAATTAAAATAGATCCATATCTGTTACCATGCACAAAACTCAAGTCCAAAAGATCCAAAGGTTTCAACATAAAGCCAGCCACACTAAACTTCATAGAAGAGAAAGTGGGAAGTACACTGAACACATTGGCACAGGAGACCACTTCTTAAATATAACCTGAGTAGCACAGACAAGAAACAATAAATGGGACCTCCTGAAACTGAAAAGCTTCTGTAAAGAAAAGGACACGATCAACAAGGCAAAATGACAGTCTACAGAATGGGGAAAGATCTTCAACCCCACATCAGTCAGAGGTCTGATCCCCAAAATATACAAAGAAATCAAGAAATTGGTCATCAAAAGAACACATAATCAAATTAAAAAAAAATGGAATAGACCCAAACAGAACTCTAAAATAACTGAAAGACACAGAAATGTTCAACATTCTTAGTCAGAGAAATGCAAATCAAAACAACTCTGAGATTCCATCTTACACCTGTAAGAATGGCCAAGATCAAAAGCACTGCTGACAACTTAACTTATGCTGGAGAGGTTGTGGAGTAAAGGGAACACTCCTGCTGGTGGGAGTGCAAGCTGGCACAGCCCCTTTGGATATCAGTGTGGTGATTTCTTAGAAAATTAGGAAACAACTTTCCTCAAGACCCAGCAATACCACTTTTGGGTATATATCCAAAGGATGCTCAAATAAATATATATCAAGGACATGTGCTCAACTATGTTCATAGAAGCATTGTTTATCATAGCCAGAACCTCAAAACAACCTAAATGCCCCTTGACCAAAGAATTAATAAGGAACATGTGTACATTTACATAATGGAGTACTACACAGCAGAAAAAAAATGACATCTTGAAATTTGCAGGCAAATGGATGGAGCTAGAAAACATCATTTTGACTGAGGTAACCCAGACCCAGAAAGACAATTATCATATATACTCACTCATAAGTGGTTTATAAACATAAAACAAAGAAAACCAGCCTACAAATCACAGTCCCAGAGAACTTAGACAACAATGAGGACCCTAAGAGAGACATACATGGATCTAGTCTATGAGAAGTAGAAAAAGACAAATTACTCTCCTGAGTAAATTGGGAGCATGGGAACCTTGGGAGAGGGTTGAGGGGAGGGGAGAGACGGGGGGGGGAAGAGATAAATACAGAACTCAATATC
>NC_022011.1:65465276-65473132 GCF_000317375.1 Microtus ochrogaster | reverse complement strand
AACATGACACCAGTAAAATCTAGAGACCCTACAACAGCAAGACTTGAACAACCAAATATAGATGAAGCAGAAGAAAATGACCTAAAAAAATAACTCCAGGAGAATGGTTGAGACTCTTAAAGAGGAAATGAGGAAAAGACAAATTTGGAAGACATCAGCAAATTCCTTAAAGAAAACCAAGAAAAAGCAATCAAACATATGAAGAAAACTATTCAGGACTTGAAAACTGAAATAAAGACAATAAAGAAAACACAAGCCTAGGGAATTATAGAAACAAATCATGAGAAAACAATCAGGAACCACAAATGAACAAAAACAAGAGAATACAAGATATAGACAAGACAATCTCAAATACTGAAGATACAATAGGGGAAATAGACTCATCAGACAAAGAAAACATTAAATCTAACAATAGCTTAAAACAAAATATCCAGGAAATATGGGACACCATGAAAAGACCAAAACTAAGGATAATAGGTATAGAAGAAGTTCAACTCAAAAGCAGAGAAAATATATTTAACAAAATCATAAAAGAAAATTTTCCAAGTCTAAGGAAAGATATACCTATGAAGATACAAGAAGCTTACAGAACACCTAATAGACTGAACCTCCCCCTAAAAAGGCCTCTTGCCACATAATAATCAAATCCCTAAACATACAGAATAAAGGATATTAAGAGCTGCAAAGGAAAAAGGCCAAGTAACATCTAAAGGCAGACCTATCAAAATTACGCCTGACTTCTCATTGGAGACAATGAAAGCCAGAAGGTCCTGGTCAAGCATTAAGTAAACATTAAGAGACCACAAATGCCAGCCAAGACTACTATAACCAGCAAAGCTTTCAATCACCATAGAAGGACAAACAAGATATTCTATGACAAAACCAGATTTAACCAATACCTAGCCACAAACATAGTCCTATACAAAGTACTAGAGCAAAATTCCAACACAAGGAAGTTGGCTGCATCAACAAAAACACAGATAATTGATTATCTCACAGCAGCAAATCCCAAAGGAAAACCACACAAATTAACATCACCACCAACAAAAACTAAATTAACAAGAGATAGCAATCACTCATCATAATATCTTTTAACATAAATGAACTCACCTATAAAAAGATACAGGCTAACAGATTGGATATGAAAACAGAATCCATCCTTCTGCATACAAGAAACGCACCTCAACCTCAAAGACAGACATTGCCTCAGAGTAAAGGGTTAGGAAAAAAATTTCCAATCAAATGGATCTAAGAAACAACCTAGAGTAGCTATCCTAATATCTAACAAGATAGACATCAAATTAAAAAATCAAGAGACAAGGAAGGGCATTTCATATTAGGCACAGGAAAAAAATCAACAGGAAATCTCAATTCTGAACATTTATGCCCCAAATACAAGGGCACCCTCATATGTAGACGAAACATTTCTAAAATTTAAATCATACATTAAACCCCACACACTAATAGTGGGAGACTTTAACACTCTCATCATTGGACAGGTCACCATTAGACAGGTCAGACAAAAAATTAACAGAAATAAGGGAACAGGTGTTAAGACTCAAACAGACTTACCAGAGATCTATAGAATATTCCATCTAAACATAAAAGAATATAGCTTCCTTTCAGCACCTCATGGAACCTTCTCAAAAACTGACCACATACTCAGTAACAAAACAAACCTCAACAGATCAAAAAAAATTGGAATAACCATGTATCTTATCAGATCACTATGGCTTAAAAACTAGAATTTAACAGCAACACTAATTCGAGAGAGCCCACAAACACATGGTAATTGAATGCTCAACTGAATCATCAATGGGTCAAGGAAGAAATAAAGGGAAAAATTAAAGACTTCCTAAAATTCAATGAAAATGACCATACACCATACCCAACTTGATGGTACACAAGGAAAGCAGGGTTAAGAGGAAAGTTCAAAGCACTAAATGTCTACATAAAGAAGCTGGAAAATCCCCACACTAGTGAATTAACAGAACACCTGAAAACTTTAGAGCAAAAAGAAGCAAACTCACCCAAGAGAACTAGACAGCAGGAAATAATCAAATTGAGAGCTAAAATCAAAACAAAGGAAACAATACAAAGAATCAATGAGACAAAAAATTGGTTCTTTGAGAATAAAACAGACAAACCTTTATCCAAACTAACCAAAAGGTAGAGAGACAATATCCAAATTAACAAAATCAGAAATAAAGGGGACATAACAAACAGGAAATACAGAGAATCATCAGGTCATATTTGGAAAACCTGTACTCTAACAATTGGAAAATATAAAGGAGATGGGCAACTTTCTGGATAAATATCACTTACCAAAATTAAATCAAGACCAAATAAGCAAATTAAACTTATCTATAACTACTGAAGAAATAGAAACAGTTATCAAAAGTCTCTCAGCCAAAAAAACTGCCCAGAACCAGATGGTTTCAGCTCAGAATTCTATAAGATTTTCAAGAATGAATGAATACCAATACTCCTCAAATTGTTCCACAGAACAGAAACAAAAGGAACATTGCCAAACTCTTTATGAGGCTAAAATTACCCTGATATCCAAACCACAGATAGACCTTACTAAGAAACAGAATTACAGACCAATCTCACCCATGAACATTGATGCAAAAATACTTAATACTGGCAAATTAAATCCAAGAACACATCAGAACCATAATCTACCATGATCAAGTCGGCTTCATCCCAGAGATGCAGGGATGATTCAACATACGAAAATCTGTCAATATAGTTCACCATATAAACAAACTGAAAAATAAAAACCACATGATCATCTAATTAGATGCCTAAAAAGCTTTCAACAAAATACAACATGCCTTTCTGACAAAGGTCTTGGAGAGAGCAGGGATACAAAGAACATACCTAAACACAATAAAGGCAATATACAGCAGACGAACAGCCAACATCAAACTAAATGGAGAGAAATACCCAGTGATCCCACCGAAATCAGGAACAAGAGAAGGTTGTCCACTCTCTCCATATCTATTTAATATAGTTCTTGAGGTCCTAGCTAGAGCAATAATATAACAAAAGAAGATCAAGGGGATACAAATCGGGAAAGAAGTCAAACTCTTAATATTTGCTGATGATATGAGAGTTTGCATAAGTGACCCCAAAAATTCTACCAAGAAATTTCTACAACTCATAAACACTTTCAGTATTGTAGCAGGATACAGGATTAACTCAAAAAATCAGTAGCCCTTCTTTACATAGATGATAAATGGGCTGAGAAAAAAAAAATCAGAAAAACACCACCCTTCACAATAGCCACAAATAGCATAAAATATCTCGGAGTAACTCCAACCAAACAAGTGGAAGACTTATATAGCAAGAACTTTAAATCTTTGAAGAAATAAATTGAATAAAACACCAGAAAGTGGAAAGATCTCCCATGCTCTTGGGTAGGTAGAATTATCATAGTAAAAATGACAATCATACCAAAAGCAATCTATAGATCCAATGCAATGCCCATCAAAATCCCAGGAAAATTTTTACAGACCTCAAAAGAACGGTGCTCAACTTCATATAGAAAAGAAAAAACCCAGAATAGCCAAAACAATGCTGTACAATACAAGAACTTCTGGAGGCATTATAATCCCAGACTTTACACTCTACTATAGAGTTACAGTATTGAAAACAACCTGATGTTGGCATAAAAACAGACAGGAGGACCAATGGAACCAAATCGAAGGCCGGGATATTAATTCACACTTTTGAACAGCTGATTTTTGACAAAGTAAAAAATATCAAATGGAAATAAAAAACATTTAACAAATGATGTTGGCATTACTGGATATCAAAATGTAGAAGAATTAAAATAGATCCATATCTGTTACCATGCACAAAACTCAAGTCCAAAAGATCCAAAGGTTTCAACATAAAGCCAGCCACACTAAACTTCATAGAAGAGAAAGTGGGAAGTACACTGAACACATTGGCACAGGAGACCACTTCTTAAATATAACCTGAGTAGCACAGACAAGAAACAATAAATGGGACCTCCTGAAACTGAAAAGCTTCTGTAAAGAAAAGGACACGATCAACAAGGCAAAATGACAGTCTACAGAATGGGGAAAGATCTTCAACCCCACATCAGTCAGAGGTCTGATCCCCAAAATATACAAAGAAATCAAGAAATTGGTCATCAAAAGAACACATAATCAAATTAAAAAAAAATGGAATAGACCCAAACAGAACTCTAAAATAACTGAAAGACACAGAAATGTTCAACATTCTTAGTCAGAGAAATGCAAATCAAAACAACTCTGAGATTCCATCTTACACCTGTAAGAATGGCCAAGATCAAAAGCACTGCTGACAACTTAACTTATGCTGGAGAGGTTGTGGAGTAAAGGGAACACTCCTGCTGGTGGGAGTGCAAGCTGGCACAGCCCCTTTGGATATCAGTGTGGTGATTTCTTAGAAAATTAGGAAACAACTTTCCTCAAGACCCAGCAATACCACTTTTGGGTATATATCCAAAGGATGCTCAAATAAATATATATCAAGGACATGTGCTCAACTATGTTCATAGAAGCATTGTTTATCATAGCCAGAACCTCAAAACAACCTAAATGCCCCTTGACCAAAGAATTAATAAGGAACATGTGTACATTTACATAATGGAGTACTACACAGCAGAAAAAAAATGACATCTTGAAATTTGCAGGCAAATGGATGGAGCTAGAAAACATCATTTTGACTGAGGTAACCCAGACCCAGAAAGACAATTATCATATATACTCACTCATAAGTGGTTTATAAACATAAAACAAAGAAAACCAGCCTACAAATCACAGTCCCAGAGAACTTAGACAACAATGAGGACCCTAAGAGAGACATACATGGATCTAGTCTATGAGAAGTAGAAAAAGACAAATTACTCTCCTGAGTAAATTGGGAGCATGGGAACCTTGGGAGAGGGTTGAGGGGAGGGGAGAGACGGGGGGGGGAAGAGATAAATACAGAACTCAATATCTATCTATATATTATAATATAAAAAACAAAAGAGAGAGAGAGAGAGAGAGAGAGAGAGAGAGAGAGAGAGAGAGAGAGAGAGAGAGAGAGGAGACAAAGAACCCACACAAGGCAACCCCAGTTCCCCGGTAATTCATAGATACCAAAATTACTATGCTGAGTTGCTGAGTGTTAACCAGGCAAAGAGTACAGAATTTATGGAAACTTCTAGAAAATGGCGAGCTACCTGTAAGGAAAGGGAGCTAGGTGGTGGATCCTCAGAAGGCGAGGCTGGAGAACTTACAAAGGGACAAGAGGAACCCTTTGAAGATGAGGGGCATTTCGTTATTTTTCTCCTGATGGGTTCACATGTGAATACCAACTCAAAATTTAGCAAATTGTACAGCTCATTGTTTCAGTCATACCCCCTCAGTGCTTGGTTTGTTGGTCTCTAGAAGTCTCCATAATGTTTAATGACATTAATATAACATTTTTTCAAGGGTACAGAAATCATATCAATGTTTTCCATGATCTGTGGATGATCTGTGAGTTAATTATAAAGTGGGATGGTAGACATTCCTGGTGGTGGGATCATCCCCATTTAATAATTGTGGTGGCTTATGTCTATATGTTTGCCAAAGTTCACAGGGATATACACTAAAGAGTATAAGTTTCCTTTTATTATCAATCATATCTTAATTTTAAAAATGGAAAAAATGAGCAAATAATTCTGAGAACACCAGAATTTTTAAATTTCTCCAGAGTAGTACATATATAAAACATAAATATGTTAATTCAGATAATTTTTTAAATCAAAATACAGCTATAAAACAACCCTTTAAAACTAAATTTGAGAACATTCAGTCTGAGAACTTGTAGAGATAGAATACCTCCTTCAGTCTGAGGACACCACAGAGCACCATAGATCAACACTGGAGCCAACAAGCAAGGTAGCCTCACCCTCCAGACCTCAGCCAGAGCCAGCAGACCTGAGCTCCAGGAGTGCCAAGCAACCTCCTGGGAGACCAGAACCATGGCCCAGACTCTACCATGCGGAGAAACCATTCAAGCCTTGGATCCCCTGGCACCTGGAGGAGTGGCCACCAGAGACACAGCCCCAGCTGCACCAATTGGAGGAAAGGCAGGTAGACAACAAGGAAAGAACACACTCAATGCAAAGAGCAATACAGCAATAAGGTACCACCAAAAACTAGTGGCTCTACAACAGCGACTTTTGAACACCCCCACACAGATGAAACAAAAGAAAATGACCTAAAAGATAACTTTAGGAAAATGTTTGAGGCCCTTAAACAGGAAACGAAAAATTCCCTTAAAGAAGTGGAGGAAAAGACAAACAACAAACTAAAAGCAATCAACAAATCACTTAAAGAAACCCAAGGAAAAGCAATCAAACAGGTGAAAGAAACATTCAAGACTTGAAAACTGAAATAGAGACAATAAAGAAAACACAAACAGGGAACTCTGGAAACGCAAAATATGAGTAAATGATCAGCAACCACAAGGCAAGCATAACAGCAGAATACAAGAGATAGGAGAAAATTTCAAGTGCCTGAAGATATGTTGAAGAAATATATTCATTGGTCAAAGAAAATGTTAAATCTAACAAAACCCTAACACAAAATATCCAGGAAATATGGGACACAACGAAAAGACCAAACCTAAGAATAATAGGTGGGAGCGGGAAGAAGTTCAACTCAAAGGCACAGAAAATATATTCAACAAAAATCATAGAATAAAACTTTCCCAACCTAAAGAAGGATAATGCTTATGAAAATACAAGAGGCTTAAAGAACACCAAATAGACTAAAACCCCCCAAAAAGGCCTCTTGCCACATAATAATCAAAACCCTAAATATAAAGAATATTTAGAGCTGCAAAGGAAAAAGGCCAAGTAACATATAAAGGCAGACCTATTAGAATTACACCTGACTTCTCAATGGAAACAATGAAAGCCAGAAGGTTCTGGTCAAGAATTATGCAGACATTAAGAGCATTAAGAGATCATGAATACCAGCACAGACTACTATACTCAGCAAAACTTTCCGTTACCATAGACAGAGAAAACAAGATATTATATGACAGAACCAGACTTAAACATTACCTAGCCACAAATCCAACCCTACACAAAGTACTAGAAGGAAAACTACAACCCAAGGAAGAAGGAAAACTACAACCCAAGGAAGTCAGCTACATCCACAAAAACACAGACAATAAATGATCTCACAGAAACAAATCCCAAAGAAGGGAAAAAACACAACGTCACCAACAACGAAAACTAAATTAACAGGAGATAGCAATCACTAGTCATTAATATACCTTAATATAAATGGACACAACTCACCTATAAAAAGACACAGGCTAACAGATTAAATATGAAAACAGAATCCATCCTTCTGCTGCATACAAGAAACACGCTTCAACCTCAAAGACAAACATCGTCTCAGTAAAAGTTTGGGGAAAATTTTTCCAATCAAATGGACCTAACAAAGAAGGCTGGTGTAGTTATCATAATATCCAACAAAATAGACTTCAAAGTAAAAGCAATCAAAACAGACAAGGAAGGACATTTCATATTTGTCTCAAGAAAAAAATCAAGAGGAAATCTCAATTCTGAACATTATACCCCAAATATAAGTGCACCCTAAAATGTAAAAGAAACATTATTAAAGCTTAAATGACACATTAAAACCCGCACACTAATAGTGGAGACCTTAACACCCCCACTCTCACCACTAGATAAATAAATATGCCAGCCGGGTGGTGGTGGCGCATGCCTTTAGTCCCAGCACTCGGGAGGCAGAGGCAGGCGGATCTCTGTGAGTTCGAGACCAGCCTGGTCTACAAGAGCTAGTTCCAGG